>NW_022758691.1:504009-514300 GCF_011630105.1 Anneissia japonica
CTGTGTAAAAATTTACCTCGGAAATACTTGTTTGAGGTCAGCGAGGCAATAGTATATCCCATCATGCCACGCAATATTTACGTTTCTAAAACCACGCTTCACGCACTTGTACTGTACTCCCTGCGCAAAAATACTTCAGTTTATTGGTGACCTGTGTCACCGTCAGCTTTCCCCTAAATTTTTCTTCGATCTTTGCAGTTATTTCTTTGTAAGTACCGCTGTTTCGGCAGGTGCCGTCCAGTTGTCTTTGTATTCTGTCTTCCCCCCACAATGAGAGAAAGTAACGTATCATAGGTTCGGTCCACACAGACATGTTGAAATGATGAAGATGATGCTATAACATTAACAACAGGTCAGCGAATGCATTTGTTTTTGTAAAACTGGACAGGCCTATGGTTTTCGCGCGTGTTGAATTGAATTCATGTTGACCGCCAGACGGTAGAGTCATTAAAACATGATTAATGGTCGCGATACATCTGGAACACGCTCGCCTATTTTGACCACCAAATTTAGGGTTATAGAACCGTGTATCGCTGTCAAAGGGTGCGTTCGAGCCATACACGCCTATTAAATTAAGATCTTACCCCCGTTCGAGCCACGCACGGCATTTAACTTCCGTGTAAATACACGGACCTCGCACGGGTATTTTTCTGGCTCGAACGCACCCTTAGACAACGAAAATTCAAACCTTTTGAATTACAAACACAAGTTATTTTTGAGACCGGTCTTATTTTGAAACCGGTAAGTCGGTCGCAATCTTCTCACTATGTGTTCTTCATTGTTCAATCGAAAATGAAAGAGTTGAGCCATAATACCAATAAAAACACATAAACAAATACAAGAATACAGATTTACAGGAAATAAACCACACATACTAATAACAGTCTTGCCGATTAACTTGAGTGAAGAGATAGAAAAACATATTTAAAATTTTCCGTACTATCGATTTCCACGGTTCAGCTCGCACACAGTGGGCCCAATTGGTGGTGGTCTTTGTGCTTCTCATCTCACTACATGATGTCCTATTTACTTTCAATACCTTAACGATAATGTCAATAAGAAAATTTAACCCTTTAAAAAACAGAAAATCGTCTAATACCAACAGTCTTGTAGATAGGAAGTCTAGTGGAGAGGTAGGCCTTAACGTTTTTGCAATTTTCTATATTCGACATTCAAAATAGCGACAATCATTTAATCGTATTTTGCTCCAATTCATATCATAAAATACGGGATAAGTATTAATGTATTAAAGGCGAGACCCAAAAGTTCTCGGCTGGTCATAATTAGATACCTCGGCTTACACTGTTGACGGACTGGAAGCGGTTTGAGCTATGTTTCAGCCTTAGGTGCGAAAACTTGTTTATTTATTTTATTCCTTTAGATACATGAGCAAGGATTACCAATAGCATGGAGGTATTTTTTATACCTCCATGCCAATAGTAACTTATCACTGTCCTATTAGATAGGTGGCAATCCCGTTACCGTGACAGGAATTGAACACAGGGCCATGGGATTAGAAAGCAAGAATCTCAACCACCAAGCTATTCAACTCCAATGCCATGGTTTATAACGATAGATAAAATTCACTAAAAAGTAAACATATGTATATTATATTTTCGTCGCTTTTTATCATTAATATGATGGTAACATTAAGTCAAAATAACAGTATATTGTGTTCAGTTATATCATTAAAAGGTAAACAACGTAGCTTGATAGAAATGTAACGTAGCGTTTTAATTGCAAACACTAAAAAGAACTTTCAACAACAATTCTTTTATAATGGTATTATATCGATGAAAAAAGTATATTTTAATGAATAATTATTTATGCTTTCTTTAAACGTAAACTTTGTTAGGTTTCTTTCCACTTGTGAATAGCTTCATCAAATAAATTGTATTGATACCGTACATACTGCAATTGACACATTCACTTCTCTCATTAAGTGCCGATGTGTTGCTTTGACAGCGAAATGCTCTTCATTATCATCGGACTACAACTTATGATTTTCACCAGACTAAGCTTTGGTAGGTTTATGTACCGTACATTAAGATGAGATGGGTTTTTTTTTTGTAAAAAAAAAAATTTCCAATGTCAGATATAATAATTAAACTTGGTTCATAAAGAATCTCATTATTTCGTATATCTAAGGGGGACTCTAAATATCCGCTGATCATAGGTTTGAGTTCGCCATCTATTAAGACATATAAATATTGCATCTTACTTTCTATTTTAAACCAAATTGCACAAAAACTGCCAATGTAAGCCTAAATTACAGTTTATTAAATTAAATGTTTGAGAGCCTTAAAATTTTATTATTAGCGACGGCACTACAGTAGGTCTATATCATAAAAAGTGATCTAAAATCCCAAATGTATTTGGTAATGAATTAAAACAATTGTTCTAATCTATATCTTCTAAAGGAAGCCAAAGCTATGTAACACTTTTGAATTATCAGCCAAGCAACGCAGAGGATGGCAGCATATTCCTGTGCTACACACCTCCAATTGTTTCAGGTGACATGTTAAGTTACGGTAGATCATACCAAATAGACAGCACTGACAGCCTTACAGATATACCTTGGAATGTTCGTGTTAGTCACACTAGATATCCTACACCAAATCCAGCTGTAGCAGGTGGGAACGTCGGAGTTTACTACTGCAAGTTTGTGAATGGTCACATCACTACGATCGTTCAAACTACAAAAAGAGACAGTGATGGTAAGAATCATATGATAGTGCATTTTTACTGTATTTTAACATTAATAACTAAAAATTTAAAGAGGTATTGTCCCTTTCAAACAAAAAAAGGCAGGCCAATAAAATTAAACTTTGAATTGGCCATTTATTTGTTTAGGAAAGTTATTCGCTTTAGATCCAAAAATCGAACAAAAATGTATTATTCATATTACCATTACTCTAACTCATTCTAAATCATTCTAATATTTTATGTACCGTAGTATCTACGGTTTAGGAAATTCTTATTGGTACTATAATATTACAGATTATAAATTTTAATTTTAATTGTACATTTTATTAACTAATTGTAAAAGGAATATAACCGGTTTTTGTTTTTATGTGTAATAATAACGTATGGTCATACATTCCAATCTTAATACTAATATATTCTAATGGGTAGCATAATACAACAGTTATAATGACATATAATGCAATACAGGAACTACATAAGCTTAATCTGCCTTTAGATTAAGAATATAATTACGTTTCATGCAGTGGCGGCGCCAAAGGGCGCAGATTTGTTTGAAAAGGCTGGGGTGGGGGGGGACACTTCTTGAGTCAAATATGAAGCGCCAATAAATTTCTCATGATCTTTTATCAGCGAGTATACGACAATTATCTAATAATTATGTTTGATGTACCATAGAAAATAAAAGTTAACAACATCGTCTTTGATGTATTTACTTTACCTACTTCAAAGCCGCGAGTACACAACCACCTCAGCCCCGCCATGGTTGAGGTTGAGGTGAGAAAAGTGGAGGAAATAGTACTTCTAAATGGCCGAAATAACACTTTTATATAGTAATAATTATTATTATCACATTACCATTAGCCTTAGTCAAAATGAAGGGCCAACAAAGTTCTCATGATCTTTTATCAGCGATTTTCGGCAACCATACAGATCTAATCATTATGTTTGATATACAATAGAAAATAACAATGACTTAACAACATCGTCTTTGATGTATTTACTTTACCTACTTCAAAGCCGTGAGTCCAAATCTACCTCAACTCGACCATGGTTTCTAAATATTACCAAAGCTCAACCACACCAAGGTTTAAGCATTCGACATTTTTCAACAATACATTTCATTTCAAGAAGCATTTAAAAAAAACTTTGACCTAATTAAACATCTGTTAGGATCTCTCAATTTTTCATTCGATATTATTGCAGTCAGTGAAACCTGGCTTAAATATGACAACGCTTTGGTCCAACTCCCAAATTACCAATTCGTTTCCAGCAACAAAAGTTATAAACACGGCGGTGGAGTTGCCATGTATAATCGTGATAGCCTTCAATTTTTCCAAAGAAATGATTTACACTTTGACTCTTCTACTTGTGAATCCATCTTTATTGCAATTATAAGACCCAACGAAAAAAATATATAATTATTGGCACTCTATATAGGGCTCTCTCTCTCTCTCTTGATCCATTCCAGTCATCAAGCAATTGACTCAGTTTTATTTAAATTTTCTAGGGAAAAAAAATTCCTATATTCTTGGTGATTTTAACATCTATATACACGAACTTATTAATGACGTACGTAACTTTAATGTTATTCCTTTTTCAGAAATGATTGTCTTCCCCTCATTCACCGGCTATTCAGAGTTACTAATACCTCAGTTAGCCTGCTTGATAACATTATTTCAAATTCACGTAACTGTCCCAGCCTTAGTGGTTTGATTTATAGTAATATCAGTGATCACCTTCACGTTTTTAATATTTCTTTTCGATATGATATTAGCAATCAGCAGTGGTCTGAAGTGTTGAGATGCCAGATACTGATCTGACATACAATCAACAAAAACTTTGCTCAAAATTCCTTCACTGTCCATCAACTCAAAATGAAAATAAGTACAAACAATTTTGTAACAAATTAAACTCTGCAATCAACGCTGCTAAAGTCAATATTTTAATAATCTTTTCGTAACAAAGCTGCGAAAGCCAACCATTTTAATAATCTTTTTTTATAGTGATATCAGTGATCACCTTCCCGTCAAAGTCTACATGCAGTACTATAAATTCTGATATCAGAAAAAGCCCTAAAGACCAGCCAGATACCTACATTAATTACAATGGTGACCTTATCATTTCATTTTATTTCTTTAGGCACGAGCGCCAAGGATATCCAAATCAGCGAACTTAATCACTATCCTAGGTGGCATATCCATTAAACAACAGGGGACTGATTGGACTAGTACACCGGGGTAACCCCCTACTCTTCTCAAAGGATGTACTGGGTTCGTTAAAGTGCACACGGGACAAATGCGTACACTGGGCCTACGGTTTAAAGTCCTTGTCCGAGAAGACTTGTTCCACCACCGGAACCATTGGCGAGTGAGCCGTTCGATTCGAACCAGCGGCGATATTATAGCTGAAGTTTACGGTGCACCGAAAGGTCCACTGATTAATCTCAGATAAGATAGTATAATAAATACACCAAGTATCGAAATGCAGGCTATCATGTCGTGATTCAATATTCATCATCATTGCAGCCGGTCGATATCGACCAGGGCATCCTCATCCTCTTTGACAGGCTTTCATATGTGACAGGAGGCCAATGCGGGCACGGCAAACACGTCCACATCGATTGCATACTAAGGTAGGATCTGTGGCAATATATTGCGGGCTGGCATCACGCCTTAGGCGGGCCTCCATAGCTGTAGCAACACGAGCATCTTCTGCCGCTGTTGTACCTCTCCGGATAATCTGCTTCCATTGTGAGCGATTAGCTGCCTTGTCCTCCCATGTACCAACATCAATGTTACATGCTTTAAGAGTTCTTTTCAGTGTGTCTTTGTAGCGAAGTTTGGGTCTTCCATGACGTCTCTCACCCACTTGGAGCTCTGCATAGAACACAGCTTTTGGCAACCGTGGTTCTTCCATCCTGGTAACATGACCAATCCATCTGAGCTGTCGTTCCTCAATCAGCTTTGTGACACTTGGCATGCCAGCTAGCTCAAGAACCTTGACGTTTGAGATCCTGTCCAGCGGATGCCGAGGATGTAACGGAGATGTCGAAGTTGTACTTGATTCAGCTTTTTGATGTGACGTTGATACAGTGTACAGGTCTCTATTGCATCAAAAGATTGGCGAGAACAACGGTGCGATAGACCTTGCATTTCGTCGAGCGATAGATACTTCTTTGTGACCAGAGGCGATGACGCAGACCCGAAAAAGCATTGATTTCAGAGTCGATTCTGCCGTCCGCCGCTATAGAACTCCCAAGGTAAGTAAAATTGTCAACCATTGTCAGTGGACTGTTGTTCATCAGAACTGAAGGTATGTTTTTGAGTGATGCGGAAGGAGTGAAAACAACCTGAGATTTTGAAGCATTTATAGAGAACCCTAGGTCACTGGCAACACGGCTGAATATATCAAACATTTTCTGCAAATCATTGTGATTATGTGCAACAAAGGCGGTGTCGTCAGCATACAACAGCTCGCGAACAAGAAGAGTGCGGACTTTGGTTTTGGCCTTTAATCGAGCCAGGTTGAAGACTTTTCCCACCCTGGTGCGAATGTAGACCCCTTCTGCAAGATGTTGGTTGGTGAGCTCTAAAACTGCCGACAAGAAAACTGTAAAAATTGTGGGTGCTAACGGGCAACCTTGTTTCACACCATCCTCAACCCGGAATGCTTCCGATATCTCGCCGCCAATGCGGACCTGGGCAAACATGCCATCATGGAATTGGCGCAGAGGTGATATAAACTTTGACGGGATCCCGTATCTGACCAGTAGAAGCCAAAGGCCGTCTCGTGAAACGGTGTCGAATGCTTTAGCGAAGTCGACAAACAGCATAAGGAGTGGTAGATGTGTATAAGAGACAGGTATATGGTTTTCTATATACAGGGAGATAATAATAGGTAAATTTGGTTCTGACACACTTGAGTTGTAAAATGACAGAATTGGAATTTCGAGAATTTAAAATCAGTAAAATCTTGTAGGCCTATATTAAAATCACTTTAGCACTTGAAGATAAAAAGTATATTTAATTCTCTGATCTATAGTTTAAGAAACATTTGAAAATAATATATCAATGTCACCAACAATGCTCTATGCAGTTCAATTTGAATATAATCGTATTTGGCTTTCATTACAGTGCTATGTTACCTACTTCGTCTCCCCTATCATCTAAAGCCAAATGCAATGCATGCAGTCAGACTCATATACACTTATATAGGGTGATGTATTCAAATTAGGCTTCCAGTTTGGCTTAAGCAATGGCCTTCATTTTGATTGGTCGGACCTAAGCAAACTTCCTGCTTACGAACCATACACTGTAGGCCTGCTATAATTGACTAGTGGTTGTAACGACAGACTTTCAATACAAACCCCTTGAATTGATATTCGCTACACTAGTAAGTACTGTATAATAAAGAATCTTGAGGAAACAATTCCACACTGATGTCTCCAAAAACAATATCAACAGTGCTATGCTATATATTTTATTTTTATTTATATTGTTCTAACTGTCACATCTTTCGGACCACTTTCGAGTGATTTTGAGCACATTTGCTCTCTCTGGAGGCTCCACTACCCACCCTCTATTTCAGATACCTGTGTTCGCAATGTAAATTAATACCTTAATTATTCAAATAAAAATTAACGATAATAATAATAATAAGGCTTATCTTTCCACAACATTTTTCAAACTGTTCAATCATAATTTAACCTGGGAATATTGCATTTACTTTAGTTGATGAATGTTTCAATGATAATGGTGGATGTCAACAGTTGTGTGAGAATTATCCTGGAGGATATAGATGCTCCTGCTTCGATGGTTATTTACTATCACATCTTACAGACTGTATACGTAAGTATCTTCTGCAGATAAAACACAAACGAAAAACGATCGATCATCTTTTCTTTATCTTTTCCCATTTTACTTCTTGAGTCATGAATTTTTTTGAGATTGTTCAGGTCCAGGGGCGTCAGACGTGTTTTGACTTTAATGCACCTCCAGTTATATGGAACGTTTATTTCCATAATGTTGTTTTTGGGTATACTTTTTTACTTACTCTCGACAATCCAATACTTTCTTTTAAATTGATGTTCTTAAAATTGTTTAACCTCATTTATGCAATTTTCTGTGTTTAATATCATTCATGTGCCTGTAATGCTTTTAAAAATAGATAGGAGGGCCTACTTTAAAGTAAGAGATATTTCTGCGATTATGTCCAGAACTTAAACTCTGCTTTTAGCTGCCATAATCTTTTAAATTGTAATTTTAAATGTTGTTTACTAAACATAATATCAAGATAATGATGTCTTTATATTTTTTATTAGAAATAAAGTACACTTGGAGCTAGAAATCAGACCCCAAGGGCCCTCAAAGTATAATGAATCAAAATCGTTGAAAATGTATCAGAACTGATCAAATGTGTTGCTCGTATTTTATTCTAAAGCTGTCTGTGAACCACATTGCCAAAACAATGGACAATGCGTTGGACCAAATACATGTGACTGTCAAGACACTTACACTGGAGAAAGATGTGAAGAAGGTAGACTGTTGCTGTTTTTTTTAATTGAATAACTAACAATTATTAACTTGTAATTTTCTTGAAGTACAATGATATTATAAGTAGAAGTCATCACACAAAGTAATATTAAAATAATGGCCTATTAAAAACGTTTATTTTTTAAGATATTGATGAATGTACTGTGAAAAACGGTAATTGTGATCAGATATGTGACAATTTACCAGGAAGTTTCACATGCTCCTGCCAAGATGGATTCTTTGGAACAAGCAACTGCACAGGTACGTTTAGGTTTCAAAATTCCTCTTCAATAACTAACCTACATTTTAAACCCAGGTTAACATTGTGATTTTTTTTAAACTAATAGATACCAATGAATGTGATATTGCCGACTGTGATACATGCGTTAACACAATCGGAAGTTTCGTTTGCACCTGCGATACGGGATACGAGGTTGTCGATTCTTACCACTGCGAAAGTACTTTTCTACCATCCTGAGTTGAGTGAAATTTTTCTATACTATATCTATGATACCATGTGTTAGAAAAAAAGATTAATTGTGCTTCACATTTTGTTTCCAATGGAATAGATTAGATTATATTCGTAATTGTAGCAAATAAAATAAAAATTAGTTTCACATAATCAAGTCCTATGAGGTGTATAAAAATGAGTGTGTTGTACGCTTAGGTGCACTTTTAGTACGCTTTTCTATAATATGCTTCATATAATTTAGATATAAATGAATGTGTTGCTGCTGGATCGTCCGGATGCGCTCAGGGGTGTACCAATACTGTTGGTAGCTACTTGTGCAGCTGTTCGCGTGGCTGGACTCTGAATGATGATCAAAGGACATGCTCGGGTATTATTCTTATTATACATACATACGTACGCATATGCACACATACATATAAACATAATGCAGCAAACAATAATATTGATCCGATCATGTTGGTACCAAAACCAATTATCTTTATTTGTAATAGCAACCAAGATACGAAGTGATTGTCACACTTTTTTGCACACACACGAAACAAAGGAAGTCTTTAGCAAACTTAAAAATCAATATAATAAGTCCCATTTTAAAATGACTAGTCGTGATCGCCAAAAAGAATTCATAATACACTATTATCTTCTAACTGTGTTTCCTGTCATCATCCTTTAGCAAACCCTTGTGTAGACATTGGGATCCCATTCAATAGCACGAGGAATTGCACCGGTTTCACTACTGGAGAGTCCTGCACATTTACGTGTGGACGGAATCATCGTTTGATTGGATCTTCGAAGCGCACGTGCCTCCCATCTGGTGAATGGAGTGGAGCATCTACACGGTGTGAAGGTAAGCATTACTATTCTTTGCAAAGTTCCTAAATATCGGCGTGTAATCAAATTCGCAGACATTTTAACAATTGTTACAAGATTGTTCCCTTTTGCAAGTGTTTTTACTACTCCTTAAATTTGTTTGTACAATTGTGAGTTCATGAATTAAATTTGGGTGACGTGGTTTTGGCAAAGTCGCAGATATGTTTTGAAACCTGATG
Organism: Anneissia japonica; assembly: GCF_011630105.1. Lineage (NCBI taxonomy): Eukaryota > Metazoa > Echinodermata > Crinoidea > Comatulida > Comatulidae > Anneissia > Anneissia japonica. Next base: position 513,765 of record NW_022758691.1, read on the forward strand.
GCCACCATGGTTGGGCCTGAGGTGAGAAAATTTAAGGAAATAGTATCTCTAGAAGGCCGGAATTTCATCATCGTGACATCACCATAGTCAATTTCCCATTACCAAATTACCGTCGTCGTGCAATCGAAAGCTCCCTATTTATGTGTTGTGCACAACGTGGGGTCAAAGGTCATATAAGGGGCATTGGGGGTCCAAAAAAAATCGTATAAAAGACTACTTTTCTCACAAATAACGTGACCGGTGACACCTCTCATACATTAGGGTAAAACAATTTTTTTTAAATGAATAAAAATACTTCTTCTGTCACAAATAACATAGCACAGTCTTGTCCTGGGGACATACGTATTAGCATAAGGTAGGGTGTATATAGTGTTCAGCGATTTAGGGTCAAAGGTCATTAAAGAGTTATTTTTTTGTTGTATTTGGTAACAATTCAAAATGCTACTAATGGCAAATGATTGGAACTCAATCAAATTTGGTCATTAAAAACCAGTGACACCTCCTACACCTCAGATTGGGATCAGGGTACATAGGGG
>NW_022758691.1:514589-541079 GCF_011630105.1 Anneissia japonica
GTGGGAGACTTGTCCCCTGGGATCTAAACATTTGACCCTGTACTTGTTTCTGATCCAGCATGGAACTAGCTCTGTCTCTTATACACATCTAGATGTGTATAAGAGACAGGTTTATGTGTTGTGCACAACGTGGGGTGAAATGTCATATAAGGGGCATTGGGGTCAAAAAACCAAAAATCGTATAAAAGACTACTTCTCTCACAAATAACGTGACCGGTGACACCTCTCATACATGGGGTGTTCATTGCTTGGGGTCAAAGGTCACATAGGGTCATTAGGGTAAAACAATTTTTTTTTAATGAATAAAAAGACTTCTTCTGTCACAAATAACATAGCACAGTCTTGTCCTGGGGACATACGTATTAGCATAAGGTAGGGTCTATATGGTGTTCAGCGATTTAGGGTCAAAGGTCATTAAAGAGTTATTCTTTTGTTGTATTTGGTAACAATTCACAATGCTACTAATGGCAAATGATTGGAACTCAATCAAATTTGGTCATTAAAAACCAGTGACACCTCCTACACCTCAGACTGGGATCAGGGGTTACATTGGGGTCATCGGGGTCAAATTTTCAAAATAGCCCAATTGAGCTCCAATTTACCAGGAATGATCCTTAGGACCTTCTAAACATGAAAAACACACTTTCTGGCAGAAAAAAATATAATGTCTATGGAGATTTTTGTATGATCGGAAAGAAATGCAAGATGCAAGAAAAGAAAGACGAAGGAAGGAGGAGAAAGAGAGTGTCTATGCAGTCCCCGGCCGAGTTATTTCTCACAATTCACATTAGCGGGTTTTTTTTTTTTCTTTTTTATTTATTTTTATTTATTTTTTTTTTTTTTAGGTTCCCTTCATCTTTTTGGTTCATCGATTCATGGAAAGAAAAATATGTATGCGATGTACTTCATATACACACATAATAGGCTTACTAGTATTTACTTTAATAAGAACGAGAAAGTTTACCTGACCGTTTCCAAAAGGGGGAAAAACCTAAAATAACAAGAATTTAAAGTCATTAAAAGACAGCTCAGAAGTCGGGAAAGCTAATTTCCTGCCATCTAGGGATAAACATTTTCAAAAATTTCTCGGGGGAGGTCCCCCAGACCCTCCTTCGTCTTTGGGGTTCATCGGTTCATGAAAATAAGAATACGTATGCGACTCAATTTTGATGTACATATATACACACATAAATAGGCCTATTTAAAGAGTGAGAAAGTTTGGTTTAACTGACCGTTTTCAAGAGGGGAAAACCTTGAATTTTTAAGAACTTAAAAGTGATTAAAAGACACCTCAGAAGTGTGGAAAGCTCATTTCCCGCCATCTAGAAATCACAATTTTTCCAGGGGAGGAGCCCCCTTACTTTTTGAGGTTTTTATGAAAAAATTTGACACGCTTCCCCTCAAATGTGAAACCAGGTCCGCCCGTGTTTATAAACTCTAGCTTCAAGGTGCTTATTGCATTTGTAGGTTTCCATTTTTGCTTGTTCAAAGCTATGAATAAAACAATGACAAAAACAAAAAGTTAAGTAGGCCTACCGGCCTATCACACTAAACGTTGACTTATTATAAAAGTTTTAGTGAATACTCAAATTTTGTTTATTATTCTATTATTGTGGCAAATATACTGTAATTAAACTTCAGAATAAAACTTTATATGGCTCAAATATCACAATTTCCAAAAGGTAAATGATAGTCTGAGGAAGATAGACATTGTGTTTTAAAGGCCAAAGGTGCCAAATATATAGTACAATATTCTTACTTTTCCATAGTCTCAAATTATGATACTGTAATGCCTATCTGTGTTTCCATAACCTCACAATTATGATACAGTAATTGCCTATCTGTGTATCACTACAATGCAAAAAGTACATGTTTCATATATATCAGCTCCAAAAAAATAACTGTTTTTTGTTTTGCTAATCTTTAATTCATTACTGCCTCTTCTTTTTAAAGTGTGTCGCTTTTGTCGTTCCTGTCTACTTACCTCTCATACCATCCTTTATTTCAGGAAAGTTTTTGAGGGGTAGTTATTTGAGGAAGTATTTTTTAAATGTTTGTGTATACAATTGCAATGCTAAATAAATCACCCTTCATTGGAAATAGGCTACACAGTATGCCACCAAAGCACACAGATCCGGATTATAACAACAATTAATAAAATTCTCACTGAAGAAAAAATAGTATTAAAAATGGTTTAGTTTGCATCTTTGAAAAAGTGGGTGGGGGGTGTGCTTAGTCGAAATTGAACGTTTGGCGGCGCTTATTCGAAATTGAACATTTGGCATATAATTAGCATAATTTCCCATCAGCCTCGGCATAATTTGATTTGCATCACTTTCGTTAAAACTCATTTATGCAGTTCGTTTCAACAATTTTCTGGCATCTTCTTGACTTACGAAATTACATTGCGGATGAAAAATGAGAGGACCACGCCCGCCACCCTAAAAATATGTGGGAGACTTGTCCCCTGTGATCTAAACATTTGACCCTGTACTTGTTTCTGATCCAGCATGGAACTAGCTGGGCCACGCCTAGGACAGGTTGTAAGGGAATGTATCCTCCACGCAAGAATTAGGGCTAGAAAACCCGTCCGCCCATTTCGGAAAATAAGGGCCGGTTTCCGAGCAGAATTTGCCGAAAATTAGTCCTTGAACTAATCTAAGTATATAACCAATGTATCATGCCGAAGTTAAGTTTCTGTGCGCATTTTTCATAGCCATTTCCTCCGCAAATTTGAGCTAGGTATAGAGGTATCATCATCCACATTCTACGACGAGTAAACTGACATTTTTTGAGTAGTCTAGTATATATTAAGTAATGGATTAATCATTAACATGTAAATTACTGTACTTTATTAAAAAATAGTGTTGTTTCTGTGTCTAATGTTTAAAATAATTATTAAAGTTGGTATCACTGAACTAGGGCCTAGGCCGCGCCAGTAGTGGTATTCTCTACATACAGTCCTAAGCTAGTTTCTATGCCTAACTGGGGCCTACAGAACAATGGTTGGTAACAAACCTATTTAATCCCAATTCTAAGATCACCACTTCCAAGACTTCCTTATCCAAACCAGCAAACAAGACCTTTTCGAAAGATTCATTCTTCAAAAATGCAATCGACTTTTTATATTATTATTATTATTATTATTATTATTATTATTATTATTATTATTATTATTTATATTATTATTATTATTATTATTATTATGTTTTCGTCATATGCCTAGTCCCAATTAACGACGAAGTCTCATCAGTTGGCTGTTCGTTACCAGCTCGTTACAGTTGACTGAATCAGCTGACTTCTATCTAGCGCAAACTTCTCGAAATAAAAACTGGGGTAAACTGTTATACACACTTAATTGAGACATTTTCATAGGTAGAAACACATATAAATGAAAAGAACGGCCAAATTTACGTTGGAATATTTAAAGTTTGACATAATCTTTTATGGGTTACCGAATGCAAGCCATTGAAAGTCGGTCCATTTTAGAAAATTCCCTATCTTTTAACACTAGCTCAAAATCCTGTAGCACCAATTTTTGTTTGTTTGTTTGTTTGTTTTTTTTACCCAGTTGACGAGCCTCGTTTTCTGATACCGCGCTCCGAAATTACGTGACGTCACCGTCATTGTGGTCGCCCAACCCCTATTTTATATTAAATATTTATCGTTTCATCCCCGCACCCCTCTTTAAGCTTATTTATTTACTCATCTTCATTTACTGAATTCTTCCTCTTTTTGTGGCTTAGATGGTATGGACCAAGGCTTCATAAGACTTCTGCTCACTTTATTACTCCATACCTTACTTACATTTTCAATATCTCATTAAGAACTGGAGTTTTTACCAAATAAATTAATACGGTACGAGCTAAGGCAATACGCAATAACGCATCCATGAATCTAGACCTATGAATTATCTTTCGAATTTGCACCACAGCTCTAAATTCACTAAAAAGGATGTCCATGCTCAATTATTCTTTCTAAAAAAAACCTTCTTACCACTAACAAATCTAGTTTCAGTTCTAACCATTCGAAGCTACAGCTGTAACAAAATCATGATTACTGGTTCAATACCATTATTAATGTGTGCCAAGTTTTCCGAATTCAATGACAGATTTTAGAATGCTTATATGATGCTAGGTCTCGTTTTGCTAGTCCTAGCGGACCGACCTCGGGCCAGATAAGAGGTGTCAAATTCTGGCCGGCGGATTGGAACTGGTCCGGTTGGCGTGCGGACTCAAGCGCATCGACCGCGGGCCAGAGTAGAAAATTTGTCAAGTTAAGTCTAATAATAAAATATGAAAATTTTTTTTTGCTAGTCGGAATTAGAATGCAAATTTTTAAAAAGGGTAGAATCAACAACGTACATAAATGCCATTATTTTTTCAGTACATATATATGGCGCAACATGGCGAGGGTTTGTAATCGCAGATTATTTTGTATGTACATTTGTCTTTGTTCAATTGTATTTTATTATTTTATTTTTTGAATTATTGATGTTTGTGTTTTGAGTTCGGTAAGTGGGCCTCTGTGTATCAGTATTGCTGCAGGAGTCGCCCACTATAAATATAGTTCAAGTACATTTTTATAATGAATTTAAATGAAACTTTCTAGGATGGTTTATCATGTTCCAATGTAGAAATGATTGAATTTCCCTAGACCCAGATATCTAAAAGAATGTTAAATGCACCTGAAATTCTTTCTGGAATGGTTTGTCATGGCCAAGGAAAAAGTATGCAATTTTGGTGACGTTCTAGAGTAGAAGATTATCAATGTATCTGTATAAAACATTCTGGAATGATTTGTCATGGCCCAAATATCGTCCGTGGAACAATGATTAAAGGCCCTCAATGGCTACCAGATCGCACATAACTAAAACGCATTTGTTGGTTGATTGGTTATGAGGTTTGCTTTGTAAGCGACATATCACGGGTCTGAATCCCGGTGGAGGCTGTGATTCTGTTTTAATTATAAGGGTGCGTGGGGATATATATGCAGGGGAAAGTTATGATATGGGCTAAGGTATACATTATCGGAGTGTGTTCTACTTCTTACTATTGTTATTACATGTTTATTATTGGACAAGTGAGCGTTTTAATGTTTTGAAATTATATTTTGTCTTAGAAATCCTTTGTCCGGAATTGAAGTCACCTGTGAACGGATACATTCTTTTTCCCTGTGATAATTCTCTTTCGAACGTTTGTGGATTTGGCTGTGATAATGGTTACAGGTTGTCACATGACCTCAAACTAGTTTGCATGGAATCAGGGAACTGGAATTCCAGTACTCCTGAGTGCATGGGTAATGTCTGCTACTTGTTTCTTTTTTAAAAAGTAATGATGATAATATTGTATCAATAAATAACAAAAAGAAATAATAACACATTAATAAAATAGATAGGCCCTAATATAAATGAAATAAAGTGTATCAATAATAATAATAATAATAATAATAATAATAATAATAGTAATAATAATAAATTATAATAAATAATAAAAATAATAATAATAATAAAATAATAATAATAATAATAATAATAATAATAATAATAATAATAATAATAATAATAAATATCTAAAATATAAATTATTGACTTTTGTTACTTAGAAATCCAAGCGTGTGTACCCTCACCGTGTGTAAATGGTATATGCCATGTTTCTCCGTCGGACGTCAAAGGCTTTTACTGCGATTGTTTTGGAACTGGTTACGCAGGTACCAGGTGCTCGGATAGTTTCATCAAGACACCTACATGGCCAAGGATTATTTTAAAAAATACATACAGTGACCTTACGTTTGTTGCACAACCAAAAACAAAACTTGAGCTGAAGATTCTAACTGATGCTACTCGTCTGTCAATCGAACCTTCCCGCCTTAGATTTACGCCTTCTTCGACGATAAAGACGGTTTCCGTACGTGGCATTTCTCAAGGTTTTGCAACTATATATTTTGTCTTGTCAGGAGAAGACGCTGAAACATTCACAACGCCAGAATATGAAGAGCTATATATTTATGATCAATACACCGAGAACAATGGTCACTTTTCACCAGGTTATCAAATACCAGGAGGTTGTTTTGAAGTTAAAGATCAATCAATATGCGGACAAGAAGGCCTACAAGCTAAGCTGATATCTACAGAGAAATGGAGGTATAGGGACACACAGTTAAAAACAACTGGAATAGTGTCGCTGAATACATCTACTTTTCAACTACCGATTAATTTCGAAGGGTATTCATATAACCATTATGTTATTCCAGAACCACAATATTTCTGCAAGAGCATGGGTCTAACTGAGGATGATATACAATGGTTTGTAGATAAACATTCAATGTATCGCACTTACATAAATCAACTTGAACATATTTTACCAGACTGGATAACATTCATATCGATCGAAATTGATCCAGAGCAGTCGAAGTCAGCATTTTCCGGGTCAGTGCTAAGCGGTGATAAGACAAAAGAAAACAAATGGTGTGAGAAGGCTCCTGTTATGTATGATGGTCAGTACTTCGTGTATTTGCTCCAAAAGGCAGAGGTAATCATCGGTGGCAGGATCTTTCATTTGCCTGTCACTCCGTCGAAAGGGAAGTACTGTTTGGCAATAGGTGTTTGCGATGTTACGCTTGGAAGTGTTATTTTTACATTTCCACAAGGTTCCAGAGATATTTTGAACTACATCAAGGGTGTAGGCCATACACCTAACTTAAGCATCAACGTTACTGGATTGGCATTCTCAACTACAAATACGTTAAATTCACGCGTTTTGCAAGGAACCACTGGGAACCAAATGAATCTATGGTCTAATCTCCAATACTCGTACATTATCAACCAATCAGTTAACGTAGAAATTGAGGGAGAAGGTGATATCAACGTATGGTTGGAGGACACATCAGTGGTAAGTCTTGCTGGGTGCTGCTAGTGCCTAAGGTTTTATGTACAACTGAAACCTTCAGTTAAGCATGTATATAATAATTATTTATTTATTCATAGTTATTCAGCGAATTATTCATAAGACCGTGGTTACTGCAACAATTAGGCGTGGTAAAATTGAAACTTTATTGGAAAGTATATGGAGAAGACATTTTGCTTGAATTTACGTCGACACCAACTAATGCTCCCATCGCTACAGCAAGATTTGGTGCAGGTAAATATATATAAATATTATTTTTTCTTCATCATTGTTTCATATTCAGATTCAGACACTCGGATTTGTTTTAGTGAGCTTAGATCTCAAAGTGTAATGCCCTTAACTTGAAAGTTGGATATATGAAATAAAATTGTTGCATAATGTAATTCAATATCTACTGTAAGTATATACAGATTTTTATATTACTTTTTAAAACACTGTAACACCCTCCAGAATTGATTTTATTTAGTTTAAATGTAGGCCTCTATATATAATTTTCCCAGTTACTAAAAAAATGTTTGACTATAGAAAATATGATATGCATGTAAAAAAAAAAGTGTTTTAGTGTGCAGTTGTAGAATTTGACGAGTTTTGCCATCAAAATTTGAAGCTCTGGGCATTTGGACCAGATTGTTTTAGGCTTTTGCAGCTCACCATTTCTCACGCACAAATGGCTTATAAACTAAACAAAATGTAGTATTTCTAATTATATTCGATGCCCAATATCAGGTGCAAAAAACACTATTGCTGTGCTACTAAAATTTACATGCAAATCTTCTTTCTAGACTTTTTTGGAGACTTGTGTTGTTGTGATGTTACAAGGAACGGTATACTTATTGAATCAACAATGCAATTTGGTGTATTTGATTCAACTCCATTGTCGAGGTTACTTCAACCAGAGATTGCAAATTCTCCACTTCAAGTACTACTTCAATACGATTTATCACCACATCTTATAATTCCCTACGATGTCCTGAGTGTGACGTCAGCGGTCGATAAGTTTGAGAACACATCCGCACAACTAGACAAACTTGCTACTAAACTGACTTCGGTAATAAACGACATGGCTATCAGGATCAGTTCTAGAGCTAAGCTGTTTCGAAATTTGGTACTTGATTATCACAGAGCTGCGATGGAAGGTAATGTAACAGTAATCGCAGGTGTGTTGTCAACTATAACTTCTAATTGCAAATTTACATTGAATGATTTATGGACTGTAAAAGATGAACTCAGTTTTCGAGAGCAGAACCATCAGTTTTTGTTTCCATCCTATTTGAAGGAGAATATCGATGATGCTATAGCGTCGTTAGAGTACAGAAGAAACGCCTTATTCACTGAGCTACAATCAACCTTCGTCAACGAATCTATCAGTGGTACTGGTTTTCACATTACAAGTAAAGTGTGTTTTTCGAAAAGTTTATGCATGCCTGCCTTAGGAATCAATGTTTTTGATTCCGTATTGAACACAAGTTGTGGCGATACTGCTTATTCCTTTCCTATTGACAATTATAGAGACCCAATCTGGTTTACAGGAGAGTATCAAAATAAACTTACACTGACCAGTATCATTACAATCCCTGATAATTCTCAATTTGTAGTGGCATTGAGCTCTACTGAAGAACGTTTTTTAGGGAAAATAAATGCGAGTGTCAGCCTGCTTGGTATTAACAAAGTTACGACCATGTGTTTTGAAAAAGATGGTATTTATTTTGGCTTTTCGGGTAAGGTATGGGGTTTCTACGATTGTATTATATGAATATCACTTCAGATTTAACCTCATGGGATTCAATGATACTCAACGCAGAAGGATATATTGATGTAGAGAAAGAAAATTCATTAGCCACCATTTTGAAAGATACAACCATTACTATAGCAGAAAGAAACCTGTACATGGCGAAGAAAAGAATAGCACAAGCAATTTTGTCTGTAGAAATGGCACAGAACAAGCTAAATAATGCTACAAAAGAAAAACGAAAGAAAGAGGCCATAATGATTCAGTCTCAATTAAAGTATGAAATGTGTGTACGTGATTTAGAGGCAGCAAATGATGAGGTAGAGCAGGCACAAGCGTCATTTGAACAAGTAGGTGATGATATACTTGAACTACAAGACCAATTGGATTCGGTATGTTCGATTGTACCTTGTCCTGGAATATGCATCCCAACAATAGAAGTCATACAAACAACCGAGGATGTTTATTCTTTTGTCCCCTACACATGTTGCAGTTTTAAGAAAGAACACACTGTTGTTCATGAAAAAACCACATGTTGTTGCAGTTGTATTCATTGCACTCGAGTTAAAACAAAATCAGTCAATTGTTTTAGGTTCGTCCGTAGCTTAGGGTGGTCTGCCTTAGTTGTAAGATCAGTATGCAGCAACACACGTTTGTCATGTATGAAGTCCAAATTTAATTGTAAAGAATGTTATAAACCGGTCAATATTGAAGTTGCATTCAGATCATGTAGTACGTGCACTGAAAAGACCATGATTGGACAAATAACAAAGCCAAAGGTAGTTCAAAACATGTGTGGCTACCAAATACCTGATTCCAATTGCATAAGAAGCAACGACAATTGTCGGAAAGTAAGAAATAAATTATACAAACAGTCAGAATCATCGGCACCTGGCTTGGCATCTCAAATAGCAGAACTTGAAAATGCTAGATTTAATGCAGCAATAATGGAGTCGAGTTTGAATGAAGCTCGGATCAAACTAGAAGATGCAAATAGTCAACTTGAAGCAGTGAATGAAATGGTGTATGTATTGCAAGAAAATGCAAATAATTCAAAGATTGCCCTTGAAGAAGTTCAAAAAGATGTCCAACCTGATCTGAATATTAAACAATTTAAGGTTAATGGATCATTAAGCACCACATTTTTTATTACAAAAATTGGATTTAATATCGATTTGACAGTACCGGATATAAAGACAATTCCCATGGACATCAGTTACACTTTGTTACGCGTTCCCAGCGTTATTCGGATTTTTATTGACTTTAACAATTTAAACTACACTATCAATAATGCTGCGGTGTTTTTAGCTAACGAAATATTCCGTAACGTTAGTAATCCATTAAGAAAGAAACGGGAAGTTTACCTTGATGATTCAGGTTATATTCATCATCTTCAAAAACGGGACACTTCGCCCATTATCAGTCAACCACCGATCGATATTGTTAATTATGATTTTGTCAACAAGACAGACAATGTCGGTGTTACTGATAATGTACAACGTGACCAGAAATCTGTTTATACTGAGATAGCCTGTCAAGCAAGTGGAGATCCTCCACCAACGTTCAGTTGGACTTTTAATGGCCGAATTTTAGACAATGAAAATTTAAACACTCTACACATTCAAGAAGTTTCAACATCTGATTCTGGAGTTTACGTGTGCCATGCCAGTAATGAAGTCACGTCTGTGCAGTCACTAGAATGTAAACTCATTGTAGAATATCCACCAGTTATAACTCGACATCCAGGAGATAGCGACATTGATTATGGAAATCCTGAGGGTGTGTTCTTCGTATGTAATGCTTCCTCTCTTCCTTTGGCTGACTTCAGATGGTTTTTCCAAGAAACATCAACATCAAATTTGTCCCTCATCGAAGGTAAGAATGGCACAGGCCTTGAGTTACTGAGTCCAGGTTTTCACCAGAGCGGCTGGTACACTTGTGAAGCATCAAACAAACATGGATTAATGATGTCTAAGCCAGCAAGACTTACGATATTGAACATAACAATGCCAGACGTTTCAGGTCCTATGGAACTAACATTGTTAGAAATAGAAAATTCAACGTATCCTAATCAGTCTGTTGCAAGTGCAATTGAAGATGTCATAGGAAGTGACGAAGAAGGATTCAATGTGCTTTATCACACGAAAGGACACCCAGGGAAAGAATCATTTCTTACTGAACTATCATTTACCCTTGAGCACACCAATGTAACGTCTTTCAATCTTTTCAATTCAAGTAGAGAGGAGGCTGCATACCAAATGGCCGAGAACATAGAAAGCCTTCAAGCCAAAGCCCTGACATTTAAAAATCTTTTTAAAACCGGAGCAGTATTTGAGCAGGATGGTAAAACAATGGAGGTTATCAGCTTTACCTTTTATTTTGAAGGACCAATCTGCCCTACTTCACACTATGCAGATGAGAATGTATACATATGTGGTAAGTTGACCTAAACGTTTTAAAGATGTATTGTCCCATGCTAAATACCAAAAAAATCATAAAAATATTTTTTGAAATTAGCTTACCCATTTTGAAGCAACATAAATGTTATCAAATTGAACATAGAAATTAGTGTATTTAAAAAATGTCTACCCATCAGTTTACAGCGAAAAAATGATAGAAACACTTCCAGTCACTGGAAATATTTTATTATTTTTGTTATATTTTTCTGGTTTAAAATCAGGGTACACATTTTTTTAATTTAATAATTTCTATGCACAAGTTAATAATTTGTATGTTATTGCAAAATGAGCAAGTTGATTTCAAAATTGTATTTTTTTAAATGATTTTTTGACATTAGCAAGGGACAATACATCTTTAAAAAGGATATCTTATACCATACTAATTGCATACAATTTAATTATTATAGTTAAACTAGTTTGTTGATTACGTTGATTTTATATTCAAATCATTGACTTTACCTTCAGAAGAAGTCGTGATAGTGGCAAAAGTCGTTTAACGAATAAATTTAATTGTAACGTAATTATATTCAGGTTGATTTATTAACATAAAAAATGCATATACATAAAATCACTGTACAATTACAATTTATGTTTTTTGGTTTTTTTTTATAAATCTAAGGGAACTGGTACTGGTACTGGTATGGGCATTTATATTGCGCCTTTTCCTTGTGGTTATTAGGCGCATAACATTTTACAGACACGCAGCCCTATTAAAAGCCATGCTTACTTTTGATCATGTATCATATCATTTAAATATACACACTAACTATTGCAATTATCAAATTTCAAATGTAGTCGAGTGCCCGCCAGGATCGTTTAGAAGTAACGGCCTTCTACCAGCGGTGTGTGAAATGTGTCCAGAAGGAACTTACCAACCGGACGCTGGTCAGCTAAGCTGCCTCGAATGTCAGAGTACAAAAGATATCGGTTCAAGAGACTGCCACCAACAATCCAGTGAGTTTTCTTTGATTTATTTGGATCAATCATTATAATGGAGGTCATTAAAATGTATAATAAAACAGGGCCGTAGCCAGCGGTACGGTTGGTCAGGTTTCAACCTGACTACTTTTTAACAGACCAAAGGTTAATCGATTAGGTTTTGGATTGGGGAAAGGGATAAATTCCACCTGTATGTTTATTTCCTCTTGATATAACTCAGGAACCACATGTCTGTGAACTCTGGGGTGAATGGTTAATGCTAGTTTACATTATTTTCTTCTTATAAGATCTATAATGATTAAGAAACTAGGACTTATTTTTCACCAAGCCGCGGCCCAGCCATGCCAGGGACCAACATACTAAAACTGTCAGTGGCAAAATTTCATTGTACAGTTTATAAATTAAATAGTATTTTTTGTTTTTCCCCGGTAATTGTTTTTTTTTCTACCATAATTCAACAGAACACGGTTGTCATAGCTTTTTCCTTCTTCCAGAAACATTCGTGCACACTCATTCACTCCTTAGCTTTGAAACACGATCTAGTGATCCACAATTTCAAATTTCACTTCATATAATTACTTTGTGGTTTTGGTTTCCGTTCCATCTTTACACTTGCTTTTTGATAGCGTTTAGGGACTTTTTGTATTTAGCACTCTGTAAATTGAAAATCATAACCATACCGTCGCTTCTTTCATCATACGTTGCAATTTTTCTTTGTAAAGCCATAATCCAAAAAAAAAATTATCAATGTCAAAAGGCAAATCAACAATATTATTAGGTTACAAATACAGAACATCATTAAAATGTCTATTATAATGTAAAAATAGCAAATTTCCCTTGGGCCCTCACCCCCTCAACCCCGCCAGGGGCTTTTGGCGCCCCTTGCCCCAGCCTCATTCCTCGCTTCGCTCGCAACCTGACCACTATATTTATCGTGGCTACGGCCCAGTAAAACACCTAATTTTAAGATCCTGATATTCTCAGCCCTCACAACTGAACATGGAGAATAATTTTAAAAGTATAGTATTAATAAGATAGACATTAAATTAAATCTTTACAATTCTCTCTTTATAGCTGAAGAGCCCGCTGTAACTACAATAAACCAACCTGCTGTGACTACGACAATACACCAACCTGCTGTGACTACGACAATACACCTCAACAAACCAACGGTACACCGGTTAAAGGAACGTAAATTGCTCAATAATCTAGTTAGAAATGTTCAACATATTAAAACGACAGTCCTTAATGATTAACAGTGATAAACTGTTCATCAAATAACAAGGAAATAGCTTAAATAAAATTCATTTTTGTAAAATTTCTCTACGGTTTAAGGATATTTTTTAATGAAGCCAGGACTGTTATATATTAGTGACAGAGGAAAATGCCATAAATAAGGCGATAGAACAAGCGGAGTTGGAATATGTCTACATCATTTATTTGATAATTCTTTCCTAATTCAAATTACCTTTGAAATGATATGTTATCCCTTGTGAGGATTATGTTTGAAGATTGAAGGTGTGACATCATCATCTTTTATTTTCAGGTCGACAGCGTTGTTGGCCCTCCAACAGTGCTTATTGCTTCTGTTGGATCTGTCGCTTTCGTTTTCATTTCCGTGATTGTCATCGTATTCATTGGTATGAAATTTTTATTCCATTATGGGCAAAGAGATAAACTATAACTATACCACTAACATTTTGTCTAATTTCTTTGGTACTTTTGTACCATTTATTCCATGCCATTTCATGATATTCATTTAAAGGTCATAAAATAGACGTATGACCTGTATTGATAATATAATAATAACAATAAATAGCAAGCTTAATCATAATAATATTCATAATGATAATAACAATACTAATACTAATCTTTATTAACATAAAATAAATAAGATATTTGATAATACTGACAATAATAATAAAAACGGTGACCCTTAATAAAATAAACATTATTCTTATTTTACATAATAATAATTATTGAACATAGTGATTAAGTAGGTGTGTCTTGAATTCACCAATGAAGTTGCAGTGTTTTATATGATCAGATAAACTATTCCAAATTTTGCAGCCCCTGTAAGCTATACCTTTTTGTCCTACTTTATTTTTTTCATGGTGTTTGGTAATTACATTTATTTCTTGTTTCGTAGTTATGTATATCCTCCATTTTTAGAATTTTATAAAAAGTTTATCAAATGCAATTACTTCAGCTGCTGCTGCTGCTGATGATGATGATGATGATGATGATGATGATGATGGTGATGATGATGAGGATAACTACAATAATACCATAATATTAACTAGTATAACAAAGTAAATAATATTTAGAATAATAATAAGTAGAATATCCAATCCACTAATTAGAATACTGACGCGTTATCTTTTATTTTGTAGTCATTCATTTTAAGAAGAAAGCCAAGTTCGAAGAAGACGCAATGTTATATTATGAAATTGTAGAGCCTATAAAACCCGAAGAAAATTTATACTCGAACGGACTAGACGGTGTTTACGCGACAGATTTCCTGTAGTATTGTAGTACCTTCGATGTCATTGCTGTTTTTAATATTAAGGACTACTGGTTAGACATCAAAAACTTTCATTTGCTTTCAATAGAATCAAAGAAACAATGTACATTATACTCGAGTTGAAACACCACAACTAAAAAGAATAAATCTTAAAGGAACAGATTATTATTCATATGTAGTTTTCAATTTAGCCTTTTTGCACCTACAACAATTATAGTTACAGGCTTCTATGCAAAATATTTCATTTACGTATTTATACGATATGTGTGAGTAGTTCGCACCCAAAATCTTAAAATATTGGATGGTCGATTTTGAAAACAAATATTTTCAATATTTAGATAATATATTTGATAAACATAAACCTTCATTTTAGCTCTAATGGTTACCATTATATCAACCAACCAAATACATTGGGAGAGAGCGGATTTTTAACTGTATTATTATTGCTAGCATTTGCATAGGTACCCTTTTAAAATTTATTGGGAAAATGCTATTCTTTTAGGTCACATAACAGCGTTTCTATTTTAAGTTAATGCCTATACTTGTTTTCAAACAGTGGAATGTTTAGATTTATACCATTATGTTGTTGTAAGATATACGATATTCATTGTCGACATATTATAAAATATTGTTCTAATGAGAGTTTACTTAACATACTGTTTTCAAGTCGTCAGATCTGTTAAAGACTTAACATTAACCATGTAAATTACCACATATGAATTGACAATCTGTTTGGCGGCCCATTTTTGGGTTGCGACCCACAGTTTGGGAAGCGTGGGTGTATGATTACATGTCTCTACAAGGAAGTGAATTTTTACGGTATGTACGTCATTAAAATCACTAATTTAAATAATTTTTTACAATATATCGGCATTATACATCCGAGCTGAACGAATTGCTTTTGACCAGAGACTTTAAAAAAACGTGCTTGCCGATATTTCAATTGCTTTAGAAATAGGCTTTCAAAAAGTATTTCTTGTAGCGCAAAATACCGTGGCATGAAGCTACGTAAATACCTGAAGGAAATTACATTGAATGAATTCAAATGATGCGAAAATATGGCTTCTGAAATGTATTCATGGTGTTGGCTTAGTGTTAAAATATAATATTTACTTCTTCGACGATACAAAAAAAAAACCTGAACAATATCGAACAAAAAAATAAAATATCTATTTTATGTTCAAAGGCATTTACAGTGTATTGTGCTCTAGACCATGAACGGTATACAGTAGTACGGTGACCTAATGAGAGAAAGAAATCGTTGCATGACTTTTATTCGTCTATTTCCACCCAGGTGTAAATGACACCGCGCCGGTTGAACAGTAGGCCATGTCGGAATATTAGGCCAAGTCAAAAACAAAGTAGTTTCTCGTCCTAAACTTTAAAGGGAAAAATGGAGAATGAGGGCATTTTTTTTTCTTATTTTGAGATGGCAAATCCAAGATGGTCGATGGGAGACAGCTACTACTTTCTCACATTTACCATGTAGACACTTTATTGTATTATTTATACTTTATTTCAACCTGATCTTCGCCACTGGCGAAGGTTGCGAACATCTGGATCCGCCAGTGGCGTAACGACGAGTCATGGGGTCCAGGGGCGAGAAAACGTTGGGCCCTGTATGTCAGAAAAGTATTTTCGCTCACGGTATGACCGGGTGGGTATTCTCCTTAGAGATAGGCCTAGTTGTTAAGGCTGAAAAGAATCTAGTTAATTATTTGACAATTTCAAAAAATATTGTGTGACTATTTAACAATATAATGAACTAATACTTTGCACACATTTTGAAAAAAGAATATGGGCGTCCAACGTAGGTCTACATAAACCGTCATTTACGTACGTGCATTTGCATAGGTTACATGCTTAATCATGACTGTATTGATTTTCCCAATGAAGAATATAAATAAGAATTATCAAGCAATCATTCAATCAATCGTCCAGGGAGCACAAGAGAACTGACCCTTCCCCCACCCAGAATAAAAAGAGAGTAGGCCTATAGAAAGAGAGGAGCTACGCCAAAGCAAGTTGGTTTTCGATAACACCACTGCCATGTTTTTAATCGATTTTAACATGTTATGAATAATGTTTTTACATGTATTTAACAATAGGCCTACTATGATGGGTAGGCCTAATCATGTAGGCCTATGTAATTCTATATTTTATTGATGTTTTAGGGCGGAGGCGGATTCTAAGGTGAGTAGGGATTTTTAAAAATTAAAAGAAAGTAGGCCTACCATTATTGTCAAAAAGGTTGTATAAGAGCGCTGGGTAGTAGCAATACCAGATGGCCTAGAGTATGGTTAGCCATCAGGGCCATAATGAAAACGCCGTTTTCATTATGGCCGTGATGGCTAACCATACCCGTGGCCTCTTTGGGGCTTGTTTGAACTTGCAACTGAGCGTTGGCCTCAAAAAGCACGCAAGCGTTACACAAATGGTTAAATCTTTATAGTAAAATTCTGGGTCGGGCCCCGAGCCCCTCTTCTATTCGTAAATTATAGAAAAAATAGTGACCGGTGGACTCTATGGGGTGCATGGGACTGGCCCTATGAACGCACACAGTCGTTACGCCACAGTGGCACTGTTAAGTGATAGGTAGTAGTAGGAGGGCCTGGACCCCGAAAGTTCCCGTTTTGAATTGGGATCCATGACGAACATGGTTCTGGTCATAAGTTGGAATGACATAAAAATGTAAACAAAGACGCTTTATAAATCATACATTACACAATAGCAAGAAGAAGAAACTCGTTAGACTAAATTGTGCAAAAAAAAAATGTCTTGATTTTTCAAAGACAAGGAAATTAGGTAAATGTTAGCGGATCAATCTGCATAATAGGCTTTATAGAGTTTCTTCATCAGAACCTGATGGTGTTACTATGGGCATCTGCAGTTTAGTTTTCATACAAAAGTTGTTCATAATCTAATGTAACTTAACAATCTCTTTTAATATAGCAAACCTCTATAAACCAAAATGTTTCAATTGAATTTGTATTTTTTTTCCCAGAGCACTTATGAGAAGATTCGCCTCCAAGACAGTTAATACCACCAATCCAAATTTGCAACCTTTCCTTGATGTTATCTATAATTTCTTTAAATCTTTCTCTAAAATTTCTCAAAAACAACAAGTATAAAAATGGATTTACTGTAATAACGAAGCATTTTAAGACAATGGCAATCACACATAGCGCGCTGTATTGAACGAGTGTGTCGATAGTGCAACGGTAAGGGTTTCAAAAATTAGGCTCACAAATGATAAGCTAGAAATAATGGTTAACATTAAGGGCACACGAAGATAACTCATTAGTTGGTAACAGTTTTGCTTCAATTGTCTGCCTCTTGCAAACAATACAAATAAAGACAGTTGCATGCCTGTAACTAAGATCGATAGCAGAAACAACAAACAGTCATAGGCCAAGAGAACACATACGACTATATAGTGGGCGAAATAAACCAACGATAAACACACAGACGCAATCCAGACAACCGCACACATCTAACATTTTTCTCCAACATGACTACGCGGTTCTACGCCAAAGGATCACTGTAAGATTTCCATGTATCAACTGCAAATAAAACCAGTATGAAAACCGAAGTAAGGTGGCCTAGTGTACATTGCAACAATATAGCCCAATAAAGTAGGAATGTCTGTTACATTTATAGTCGTTTCCCAAAATGAAAAAGCTGTTGAAATTGCTATCAATGTCAATGCCATCAATATATCGGCGAGAGCTAGGTTTATAACCAGTACTTTACGAGATTTTATCTTGTATTGTTTCATGGTATGATAAACGGCTACAACCAGTACGTTTCCAACAACAGAGATACAGGTGATGCAGCCACCACGTCAACGATACGCCAGAGCCTCCGCATTTCACTGTAGTCTAGCTCATTGCTGAAATTATATATGTTTTGTTGATGCCTAGACAAAACATTGCAAAAAAATTACCTTCGCTTATCGTCACAGAAGCAATATGGGTCTTATGTTATCCTCCAGATACTGACAACACCAATGTGAAACTGAAACAAGCAGTTTTCGACAACATTTGACAACTGGTGCACAGTAATTCGTATCCGGGGAGAAAATGTAGGCTAGGCATTATGAGAGTTCCTCCTTTCATGATTTAGTCTGGTTGTAAAACTGCTGAAATTACCTTTAGCGGGAAAAAAGTAAAGGAAAATAAATTTTTGGCTTTAGAATGATTGATGACCAAACCATTCTCATGACTCCATTTGGCAACATCATTCAATTCAGATTGCAGCTTGATGGTATCTTTATCAGAAGAAATGGACCTAAAAATAACAATATCATTTGCATACTTGAAAATTGAGGTGGGAGATGAAATAGTGTTTTGCAAATCACTAGTAAACAGGATAAAAAGAAGCGGTATGGAACCCTGAGGGACACCGGATTGAACAAAAACAGGCAGAGAGCATTCTCCACTAAAATTAACATTTTGAGTGATGCAGAAGGAAATCACAAATCCACATGTGAATTTGCCCAACAATCCCAATTGATTTAAGTTTGCTGAGCAAAGTAGCATGTGGAACTTTGTCGAAAGCCTTCGACCAATCAAGAAATATTGCATGGAGGTGGGGGGTGATTCACATCAATAATACTCGCGCATTCGTGGTACACCCTGGTCAAAATTTGGTTGCAAGAATAACCCGGTATAAAACCAAATTGACAAGGGGAAATTATGTTGTTAGGCGAGCAAAACGAATATATATGATCATGTAAAATCCTCTCCATCAGTTTACACATGACCGAATTGAGTGAAATGGGGCGATAAGATTCAAAGGAACCCCTGTCGCTCTTCCCCTTATATACAGGAACAACGTGAGCAAATCAGCAAAACTGAGAGTGCCATTTTCGGCCAACTAGAGCTCCATTATAATCATAAATGTTCTTACTTCAGCCCTAGCCATGGTGGGGCTGAGGTGGTCTACACTCTCCATCTGTAAAATTCTCTCCCTGAGCTCAGCTCTATTTCAATTTCCTGAATCCGTCACTGTATTTTGAAAATGTAGTGTGGAAATAAATGTTAATTGTATTTCTTAAAATCAATTAGATACGACTTATAAAAGGCTATAAGCGGCAGTGCTTCGGGGAGTTTCACCTCCTGGCTCCAATCATGGCTTGAGCCTACTGCCTAAGGCTTTCCTATTTTGCATTTCTCCCCCCCCCCCCCCCGAATTTCAACCACGGATCGACTCCTTTGATATTTACACGCATAACGTCATGGTTTTTAATAGTAATACATGATATAGCAATTAAAACAATGAGTGTCTTTAATTCCGGCTATATCATAACTATCTCTACCCCGTACATTTACTTCTTGGACTAAATTTTCGCAAGGCAATTTCCTAGAAAGAAATAATGTAAACACTGATGTTGTTGTCACATGATGTCACTATGCCCACATAATAATGGCAGAATCATAAAATGTTCACATTAAACTTTGTAGTAAAACGGGATATTGCTTTATTGAATACACTGATATTACAGAATTTTTTGGAAGGCGTATGTTATACGTGCTCTTATTAATACGACCCATCATTACTTCAATGGGAATTCATTCATTAGAACATTAACTACGGGACAACCTTATTAAGGGGACACTTTTTTGGTCCCGAACATGTGCCGTTATTAGGGGTTATATTTTATTGCTTTAATCATTATTTCCTCGTAGTCTATATTATTTTAAACGGTATAGATGGGTAGAGTAGACATGGGCAATGATGGAACAAGATGGAACAAAAACTAAATTCAACACAAAGGAGTATGGAAAGGTGTATGTTAGGGATCACCAAGTTAGACAGGAAAAGTATAAAATGGATCAGAGAGCAAACAAAAGTTATTGATGTTATGCAAGTAGTAAAAAACAAGAAATGGAGATGGGCAGGGCACCTCGCCAGAACAAATGACAACAGATGGACGAAGCTAACAACTGAATCGACTCCCCGAATAGGCATACGAGGTCGAGGAAGACCTAAAATCAGATGGAGGGATGAGATCGTGAGATTTGCCGGAATTTCCTGGATGAGAGCTGCACAGGACAGACGTGGATGGTTTCAGCTTGGGGAGGCCTTCACCCTGCAGCGGGCCGAAAACGGCTGAAATGATGATGATAGAAGGAAATTAAAATTAGCATTTCAATAGTGTTTACAATATTTGTTATAATTGACACTATTAAATAAGAAAATACACAAATTATCTAATATCAGAGGCATTTGTCATTTCCGCGTACTGTTACTAGTCTGCATTATTTTAAATTCCATTAAGGAAGTTAAACTAAATAGATATTATTATCACAACACGAGTGCACTTTACATTTCAATGATGTTTACTTTAATATAATAATCACTGCAATTTATGTCAGGTCTCCTTTCGGGAAGGGATGACTTTATAAGAGAAGATATGTACGTGATACCAGTTTAATAATTATTCTGTAATTAATTGGCTTAATAATAATAATAATAATAATAATAATAATAATAATTAGCTTAATAATAATAATAATAATAATTAGCTTAATAATAATAATAATAATAATAATAATAATAATAATAATAATAATAATAATAATAATAATAATAATAATAATTCATTCATTTCATTCTTTATTTCTGAAATTGCATATCCACATCTATAATATGGAGCATAGGGGTTTAAGCATATAATAATAACAACAAACAAAAATCCCTAACGACTAAACTGTAACAACAACAACAACAACAACAACAGCAACAGCAACAGCAACAGCAACAGCAACAGCAACAGCAACAGCAACAACAACAACAACAACAACAACAACAACAACAACAACAACAACAACAACAACAACAACAACAACAACAACAACAACAACAATAATAATAATAATAATAATAATAGTGGTTGTTTTTTTTTTGTTTTTGTTTTTTTTTTTTTGTCTTGTGGCGTTATCCTATTTTTATTCCTTCTTATATTTTATAATTACATAATTTACCATTTTAATAAATATGCAGCATTATAAAATATATAATAAGTATGTACAAAGGTAAAAATCATTTAGGTTAAAGGATGAAGGGATACAAGAAGAAGGAAGAGAATTCCAGAGAATCGAGGTTCGGATGATGAAGGAGCGAGAGTGGGAGACGGTGCGAACAGAGGGAGTAAACACAGTGTACTGATGGCTAGTGTGAGTCGACCGGGTTACACGATCAGGGAGAAAGTAGAGGCATGATAGATTTAAGCTCTTCCGAGTATTTTCCAAAGGAGTAACGGTACTGTAGGTTGTTAAAATTGGAAGCGTGTAAACTTATTAGGCCAATTATAAACCAAAGTGCACAATTTTTACTGTAAACGATTTATTCTTTTTGTATAATATGCTTATAATATATACGAGGGATTAATATTATCTGCATGCACAGATTACTGTTTTTCCTAATTTCAAAATTCTTGTGTTAGTCAATTGAATTTTAAAAAAAAATTTTGAAACGGACAGGTCTATCCATTTCGATTTAAGTAGTGATTTTACAACTTTACAAACTCCAGTGCTACGTTGACGCAATCTCGCAATGACGTCATAATAATCAGTGGCGGATTCAAGTAAATTTTTCAAAATTATTTTAAAAAATGGGAAAAAAGGGAAAATTAGGATTAGAATTCAGGTCTGAGAGTGCCATTTCCGGCCATTTAGAGGTGGCATAATCATAATTTTTTTAGCCTCAGCCCAAACCATGGTGTAGCTGAGGTGATCTAGTTCCCCCCCCCCCCATATATCGCTTTCCTATTTCCTAGAACCGTCACTGATAATGATAAATGAAGTATAATCACCTTTATGTTTGTGAAATCAAAATACTAACTAATGTTTTGTGTGCTTCCTATCTCCCTAGTCCTGTTTGATCGTAAATTTATAGTATTTCTACTCACTATATTGTTTTATTGATTTTAAAAGTACTGTACATGAAATGAGACTAAATTAATGACTTTTTTAAGTTTATTTTATTTGTTTTTCATGGTTCGAATACTTTAAGCTAATCAGTAGATAATAAATCATTATTTTTCTGAATGTTAGTTTGCACGAAATATATAAGCGGGCATAATATTATGATAAGCTATATTTAAAAAAATCCTTTTTATGATGAGTATTTGTGGCAGACTTAAAGGTTTCTGTCGGCCCACACTCCCATTTTTTTTTTTTAATTTAAAAGTGGAGAAAAATTAAAATTATATTCAAATGTAGTCTGAGAGTGCCATTTTCCGCCAACTAGAGCTCCATTATAATGATAAATGTTCTTACTTCAGCCCTAGCCATGGTGGGGCTGAGGTGGTCTACACTCTCCATCTGTAAAATTCTCTCCCTGAGCTCAGCTCTATTTCAAATTCCTGGATCCTTCACTGTATTTTGAAAATGTAGTGTGGAAATAAATGTTAATTGCATTCCTTAAAATCAATTAGATACGACTTATAAAAGGCTATAAGTGGCAGTGCTTCGGGAGGTTTCACCCCCTGACCCCAATCACGGCTATATCATATTATCCCTACCCCGTAACATTTACTTCTTGGACTAAATTTTTACAAGGCAATTTCCTAGAAAGAAATAATGTAAACACTGACGTTGTTGTTGTTGTTGTTACAGACGTATGGGCTACTATTTAGAACTTTCCACTATATTTTGTATTGTAGAATTCAAATCAAATTATAAAAAAATCATCAGGTCTATTTGGTTACTATGATGTCACTATGCCCACAGAATAATGGCAGAATCATAAAATTTTCACATTAAACTTTATAGTAAAACGGGATATTGCTTTATTGAATACACTGATATTACAGAATTTTTTGGGAGGCGTATGTTATACGTGCTCTTATTAATACGACCCATCAATACTTCAATGGGAATTCATTCATTAGTACATTGAACTACCGGACAACTTTATTAAGGGGACACTTTTTTGGTTCTGAACGTGTCCCCTTATTAGGGTTATACTGTATTGCTTTAATCGTTATTTCCTCGTAGTCTATATTATTTTAAACGCTATAGAAGGAAGTTAAAATTAGCATTTCAATAGAGTTTAAAATATTTGAAAATACAAAAATTATCTAATATAAAAAAAATAAATAAAAAATAAAATATAATAAAAATTTCCGCGTACTGTTACTAGTCTGCATCCTTTTAAATTCCATAAAGGAAGTTAAACTAAATAGATATTATTATCACAACACGAGTGCAATTTAAATTTCAATGATGTTTACTTTAATATAATAATCACTGCAATTTATGTCAGGTCCCCTTTCGGGAAGGGATGACTTTATAAGACAAGATATGTACGTGGTACCAGTTTAATAATTATTCTATAATTAATTGACTGTAATAATAATAATAATAATAATAATAATAATAATAATAATAATAATAATAATAGTAATAATAACACTAATCCTAATAATAATAATAATACTAATAACAATAACAACAATAATAACAATAACAATAACAATAATAATAATAATAATAATAGTGGTTGTCTATGTTTTTTTTTTTTTTTTTTAATATTTTATCATTACATAATTTACCATTGTACCTGGAATATTTTTTCTTTAAAAAGGGTCAGTCCATCGTGATTGCTAACTAATATCTCTTTATAATAGTTTTCATAGTACATTAACATTTTTAATACGTAGTTTCAATATCTTCCTTTATCATACATATTTTTTCAATTTTTCAGATTATCGTCTAATAATATTTGTAATATATATAATATGTATACATACACACATATACATAAACAATGTACTCATATATATACCAGAATGGTATGTAGCTTACAATATATTCTTAATCCTAAGTCATAGGCACATATGCCATATATATATACATGCATACGTCATATATACATACATGCATACGTCCACACCCATGTGAAAATTCACATACACTTACCCTGTGCTACATATACTATACGTATACACACATACGTAAGACGCATATATAGGCACATACCTATATACACCCACACCAATATAATGTATATATATATATATATATATATATATATATATATAATTTTATTTCAGTATCTTTCTGTTATGATGCTCAATTGAAAATTAGGTGGCAGCGAAATTAAGCTTCCATTTACCAATGTAGGCCCTACTTTAAAGTTCGAGCTTTGTACAGTATATACAGAATGCTCCAAGATCTACAGATCGTCTAAAAATATGTTGCCTGTACCTGGTAGTCCAGAGTGTTATTATAAGATAGTACTGTTTCTAATTTAAAACTGTAACTGATAAAATTCTACATTAGGTTTGCTTTTTTACGATCAAAAATATAATGTGATTCATCATCCACTGTACATTGCATAAGGTACACAGATTATCATTAACAATATTATATTTGAATAAAAAATGTTCTTGTGGTTACAATCATTATCATTTCTGAGTTTTCTGCGCCAGGTCTGTATCCAACCACTGCTGTCAGTCTCCAGCAAATTTTCTCCTTTCCGCTGGGGTTGAACAGGAGACTTTCCTGCTACTCTTAAGCAACAGACCATAAAATTGGTTTGCTAATTATGTTTAGATTTCTAATACTTATATGCTTGGGCATATCATTAATATATTTTCATTTTTTGTTAACTATAAGCTTTCACTTTTTAAGAATTACTTTTAACAAAGATGAATATTCTGTAATAGTAATAGTAGTAATAATAATAATAATAATAATAATAATTATTATTATTATTATTATTATTATTATTATTATTATTATTATTATTATTATTATTATTATTATTATTATAGTAATAGTAATAGTAGTAATAATAATAGTAATAGTAATGTAATGTATTAATAATGAAAATAAAAATAAATAACAATAATTTATCATTAGTAGGCCTATACAAAAGTTTATTATGTAGAAGTTGTTAGCTATCCCAGCAGTTGTGATTCAGTCAGGCTATTCCTTGTGTCCGTGGGCAAGGAAGGGACTTTATCTGCATGTTACCTAGGAGTATACATTGATACCTACAAGTTCGAATGCCAATTTCAGATTAAAAGCTGTAACATTATGGAATACCCCACCAGGGTGCTGAGTACGTGTTCAAAAGACTGGGTAAAATGCAAAGCGCCAATAGGTATTCCTAATTTGCAGTTATTGTTAAAAATAACAATTACGTAAGCCCAATAATCGACCCTTGTAGACTATTTATCACATGATACGATATAATATATATATAGATTTAGAAACTGTTATCACGCGATATTTCCATTCACTCTTTGCTAACTGGAGACGATATAAAAGCGACAATATCAATTTAGCAGATTAAACTGGCTTTTAGCTGCATTTCGATAGTCTAAACCGATGATCCAAACGCTATCGCAGTGTTTTAAGTGGGTAAGATATTGATTCCAGTTTTAATTGTTGACAATTTTAAAATAATTTGTATTGGTTTATTGTGGTTAATAAAGAGGTGATAATTAGTTTATTAGGCCTATAATATAATAACATACTGGAAAACAGTATGCGGAGTATTTAACCTTTAGGCCTAATAAAAATTATTAGTAGGCCTATTATTGTTATTATTATTTAATATTATTTATCCAATATATTTAATATTTATTATTATCATAACGGTCTATTAAGAACGACACATTTTACTAAACGATCAACACTGTTGACTTTTGTCATTGCATATATTATTTTATAATAATGTATAACATTAGCTATTACATTTTATGAATGCAAAGAAACTTCATGGCCTGTCTCTTATACACATCTAGATGTGTATAAGAGACAGCCCATGTGAAAATTCACATACACTTACCCTGTGCTACATATACTATACGTATACACACATACGTAAGACGCATATATAGGCACATACCTATATACACCCACACCAATATAATGTATATATATATATATATATATATATATATATATATAATTT
>NW_022758691.1:546944-559994 GCF_011630105.1 Anneissia japonica
GTTTTAAGTTATATATATATATATTCATGTATATGTATATATAAGTATACATAAAATATATATATAATATATATATATATAAGTATATGTACTTATTTTCAACGTATTTTAATAAAAACTAGGATTGAAACAGCGTGAATCACTTTACAGACCGTAAACAATGCAAGCTGGGGTGTCTAATATAGTAAGTATGGCCGACCAAGAATGCCATAACGTGTGTTTCGAATTTCTGACGACGAACGTTCAGAACTTGAATGGGAACGCAGATGTGTATAAGAGACAGGTTAAAGTGTTATAAAATAAATAACAGTAAAAATGAGTGATTCCCGCTGTACACTGCTGGGCACAAAGAAAGATGGCACTTTGCGTGCAGAAATTAAACTCTCTTTCTCTTTCGATAGACTATAGGCCTCATCTCCTCACATACTGTATAGTGCTCAGATGTAAGAATTTGGTAGCTTGATAACTTTCAGATTGAGAAAATATTGGGTTTTTTTTCTTGACATCGAATGGAAATTCAGGTTGAATGTTAGACCCTCGTGCGCATGTGGTTGACAAACGAATATTTTCAGAGGTCTAATTATTTTAGAATTGTACACTAGGCTATCATTTTCAGTCATAAGAAGACATCGTGAGTGGATTTCCCGTACGATTAAAAATCATAACGGTACTGGGTTTGCTCTGGTGGTGATATAAAATCAAGAAATAGGCCTATAAAATTAGAGCACAGTGGTGCAGTATTAGATGTTCTAAAGCAAGTGAGTAAGATTGATTTCAATACTTAAAATTCAATATTAAAAACATTTATTGTTTTTTTTTCTCTCTTTCTCTTTCTTCCACTTTATTAAAAAACCGACATACACACTTATTGGTTTAGTTTATATTAAAATTAGGCGTAGGCTTTAAATAATTTTATAATTTTTTTAATGCGTGTTTTAATCATAGTTTTATTCTATGGAATGCTGGTTGTTTCTTCTTCTATCCCGTTTTCCTATTGTACACGTTTTTTATACCCTCCACTTTGGTCATTTCAAACTTGTTCCAAACACAGAACGTAACACAACAGAGACGTAACTGGTAAAATGACGCCATTCTTTTTTTTAATAATAAACTGGTAATTAACGTTTTACAAAGAGTTTAAAACTAGTTACGTATCTTTCTAAGTTACCGTGAAATGCATACTGTAAACGCTGCATAGCTCAGTCGGCTAAACTGGTAGTTGCCACTGTTTGCTGAACCGTAGGTGTCAGTTGGTACCAGGTTATATTTCCATCTGCTGTTCTACTTTCCGTTTCAGTTAGAGGGCTAAAATGTAAGTACAGGTATTAAAAAGCGCACCGTCTTTCGGAAGAGAGGTTAAAGCCATTGGTCCGCCCGGGTGCAATATAACCCATACACGTTAAAAATTGCAGTACACTCTTTGGAAAAGATTAGGGGATTGTCTCCAGCTGTATTTCCCAATCACCACAAGAAAAGTCCCCACTGGAAACAATTCTTCGGACTTTCGTGGCTTATCCTAAGTGTTCACACCGAATATATCTTATCGATTCAAAGAGACTAATAAAACTATACTGCAATAATTAGTGTACCGGTACATTGGTCCGGGAGACCGATTTTTGCCCCGGACCAAATTTTTCCTGACACAACAATCAACATCAGAATGACAAAGTTAAATTAACATGTAAAAGTTGCCCTCTCACAACAAGCAACTTTTACATGTTAATCTAACTTTGTCATTCTGATTTTCATCATTACGTTATCATCTTTATTCATGCCATTCTTTCTTCTTTACAATTACAGTCAAATCGATTCCTAAAAAATGCAATGTCATGTCTGTTAAAATAGCTATGGTTCAATTCCCATTTATTAGATGTGTATAAGAGACAGATACACAGTTTAAAACAACAAAACCTACATATTATCTCGATTTTTATTTTTAAAAATCTCGAATTAATACAAGTAAAAATTAAAGAAGTTCCAATTTATTATGGTAAAAAAATAAAGAAAAAAACACAATAAAAGAAAATTTACAAAAAGATATCAAACGATTGAATGATGCTCTGGTTAATAATGCTAGTAATTTCAATGAAAACTTCGAGACAGAATATACTGATATCAACAAACACCTGGATCATTCAAATGTAGATATTTTAGCTGAAGAACAATATAGTGTTTGTGAAGGAATTGTTACGTTAGATGAATGTGAAGATGCCTTACGGAAAATGAAATTAAATAAAGCTCCAGGAAGCGATGGCTTGACAGTAGAGTTCTATAAATTATTCTGGAAAGACATTAAAAAAATTGTCTGCAATGCACTAAATGACTGCTATTATAGTGGTGAAAGAGTCATACACAAAAACGCGGAGTAATAAATTTACTATATAAGAAAGGAGATAAACAATTACTAGAAAATTGGCGTCCTATAACACTGCTAAATACCGATTATAAAATATTAACTCAAATCATGTGTTCCAGGCTGCATAAAATAATTGGAAATTTAATTAATGATGACCAAAAAGGATACACTAAAGGACGTTTTGCGGGCGAAAACGTTCGCCTAATTAACGATATTCTGCATTATACTGCAGAAGAAGAGGTAGAAGGTGCTATATTATCGCTTGGTGAGTCGAATGGCCGAGCGGTTAGCAGGGGCGACGCAAGCTATAGCCATAATATCGGCGCTGGTTCGAACGGCACGCTCGCCTATGGTTCTGGTGGTAGAACAAGTCTTCTCTGATAAGGACTATAAACCGTAGCCCAGTGTATACAATGGCTCGTGTGCACTATAAAGAACCCTGTACATCCTTCGAGAAGAGTAGGGGGATACCCCGGTGTACTGGAACAGACAGCCCCTGTGGTGGACGACGAGAGTTGCTGGTACCAGGTTACCGGGTAGCACAGACACGAAGGGACCCTTAGGGGCGAAGAAAGTCATTGATCGAGTTCCTAGTCCACATTTCAAGCGCCCTGAGCATCTTACATTAGATGCGCTATATAAAACTACACTATTATTATTATTATTATTATTATTATTATTATTATTATTATTATTGATTTCAGAAAAGCTTCAGTAGAGATTTTATGTTTAAAGTTTTAAAAGAAAATTAACTTTGGTGAATCATTTTGCAAGTGGGTAAACACAATTTATAACAATACAGAATGTGTCATTGTCTACAATGTATGGATATCCGAAAGTTTTAAGATGAGAAATGGATTAAGGCAAGGCTGTCCATTGTCGGCGCTTTTGTTTATTTTAGTTGTTGAAATTATGGCATGTAATATCAGAATAAGCCTGGCTTAACGTTGAGCCAGGCTTAACTCAAGCCTGGCTTATCTCCAAGTCTGAACGTAGCCTATGTGTGGTGGCGGCTCTATGATATAATTTATAGGGGGGGGGGGATGCTAAGATGTCCGACTGGGGGGCTAAGTATTTATGTGTGTAACTATAGTGCGCAGCCGAAGGCCCGAGCCCGGGGTGGGTATGGGAGGGGGATGGCCCCTCCTCCCAAAACAAGATTTTTTTTTAAATATTGGGACTTCTAGATGGCCGGAAATGGCTGGGATAAGAAAACTAGGCCTATTTATGTTTTCTTTTGGTCCGACTGCCCGATGACCTTTTGCCTTTTGCTTAAGCACCCTGCCCCCCCCCCCACTGGCGCCGCCACTGCCTATGTGCCATTGTGATTTTGTTAACATGATACTACATGTGATATGAACTTGATTTGTAATTCAAGTGGCATCATAACATGCTCATAAACATGAATTGTGTTTATCTTTCTTACAAAAATCACTTAATTATATATCATATTATGAATTGATATCGTTTAGTGCAAACATGTCATAGACAAAGGGCCTAAAGGGCTTATTCTTACAAACCATCATAACACCACCATCATATTACTTTATAGGGGAAATATCTATTTTTCTCTTCATAATTTTCCTTGTAAAAAAACAAAAAACAAAACAAAACAAAACAAAACAAAAATATTTTTGTTCGCATTAAAATTAAAATTAATATAATCTGCAATAGATAGGCCTACAATATGCCGTATCATATGTTGGTCAGGGGCAGTTAAAGCAAAGTTTTACTGTAACTCACAGACCAGTAGGTTTGATTCCGAGATATTTACTTAAATCGTCGGATTTCCATTATGATTTTAGGCTTTGAAATAAGCGTAATTATAATATCAATTATAGTTTTTTTTTTTTGTGGAAGTATCCCACACTATGTTTTCCTGTTTTAATGCTTTTTGAAATATATGGTTAAAGTATCTTCCCATTAGGACAAATTTATCGAGGTATGCATTACAGTGGCGGTTGGGGTGTTGCTAAATATTTCAGATGGTTTAATTAGGCACCTACGTCATAACTACCATTATTTGATACGAACAGTTTAAGTGTATATGGAACTCTAGATGCGCAGGGAATGGCACTTTCATGCGTTACAATTGTAGTAAGTGTCTTAAGTATTATATTTATTCCCGTTTTAAACATACACAGTTTAAAACAACAAAAGAAAATCTGTGATGGCATAGATTGTTAAAGTGTTATAAAATAAATAACAGTAAAAATGAGTGATTCCCGCTGTACACTGCTGGGCACAAAGAAAGATGGCACTTTGCGTGCAGAAAATAAACTCTCTTTCTCTTTCGATAGACTATAGGCCTCATCTCCTCACATACTGTATAGTACTCAGATGTAAGAATTTGGTAGCTTGATAACTTTCAGATTGAGAAAATACTGGTTTTTTTCTTGACATCGAATGGAAATTCAGGTTGAATGTTAGACCCTCGTGCGCATGTGGTTGACAAACGAATATTTTCAGAGGTCTAATTATTTTAGAATTGTACACTAGGCTATCATTTTCAGTCATAAGAAGACATCGTGAGTGGATTTCCCGTACGATTAAAAATCATAACGGTACTGGGTTTGCTCTACAGGAGTTCGTGCTTCGAACAGGTCATTCCATTCATAGAAGAAGCCATTTAATTGAGAAAGTGTACCTATTAGCAAAGGTTTTGCCCAGATCGAGACTAACTCCGGCTATATAAAATTGATTATAAGATTGAAAAATATTAATCTTATTATTGTAGTAGTTAGATAGATACTATGTACACGTTTAAATTATTGTTATATATTTGTTATGTCATTATACAGTATTTATATTTAAACTTAATGTATTGTTTAGGTATGAATTATTATATCCATGTAAAATTAATCTTATCAATTAAAATTGTATATTTTAAATAATATAGTAGGCGTAAGCCTAGCCGAGGTCTAGCCTAGGCTAGGTCTAAACGAGTGACTAGGCCTATCATGTGAGTGTATAACATTATTGAAAATATGAATAAAACGTAAAATTGTGAAAGAATAAAGGAAGAAGGAAGAAAAGGAAAGAGATTTGGAGCGGCTGAAATTATTTCCGAAAAATATACAATAGTAGTCAATGTGCTATTATTGCATTACGTTTTTGTAAACAATTTTAGGCACTAATCATCAGAGGTCTCGGTGCCATAGCCTACACTTTTCATAATTCGAAATCGAATCGGACCTTAAGTGATTTCCAAAATCTCTTTATAAGAATAATTAATGTTTAGAAAAACAAACTAAAACAAATGTCTTACTGGAAGTACGTATAAATGATGATGATGATTCAATTTTATATAGCCGGAGTTAGTCTCGATCTGGGCAAAACCTTTGCTAATAGGTACACTTTCTTCATCAAAAGGCTTCTTCTATGAATGAAATGACCTGTTCGAAGCACGAACTCCTGTAGACCAAACCCAGTACCGTTATGATTTTTAATCGTACCGGAATCCACTCACGATAGCCGGAGTTAGTTTCGACCTAGGCAAACCTTGCTAAAAAGGTACACTTTCTCCATCAAAAGGCTTCTTCTATGAATGGAATGACCAGTTCGAAGCACGAACTCCTGTAGACCAAACCCAGTACCGTTACGATTTTTAATCGTACGGGAAATCCACTCACGTTACACTAAATTATTTCAAGACCATAACGAGCCTAATTTATGGTGCTATCTAGTTTTTGTAATCATTTTGATCTTGAAGCCATACAAACGGAGACTGAACAAAATACAAACGGTACTTTTCGTTCATAAACATGAATTGTGTTTATCTTTCTTTGTTACCAAAATCACTTTATTACATCATATAATGAAGGCGGATAATAATATAGTTTGACGCAAACATGTCAAGACAAAAGGTTTATTGTTAACTAACAATCATGTTTTTAGGCCTGAGCACTCGTATGTTTATCGAGTAAGGGAGAACAAAGTCTAAAAATATTGTATATGGCGCTTTTTATACTCATTTTCAAGAGCCTTACATCTCACAACAATAAAAATACAGTTCATGAAACAGCAAGCATTGACAACATAGAATAGGCCTAACATGCAGCAACATTTAATTGGTAAACTTCTTTAAAAAATCATAACTTATGTTGATTGCCCACGGATTATGATTTTAAAAGCATTAATATGTTGATTGTATTATTGCGGAGTGCTTGGCTGAGAGGTTCCCAGTTCTCGACCAGTATTTTTCGGTTCATACCCTGCTATAGTCGGTTTTTAATTGGACTCCCTCATTGCTCAGCTCCTAATAGTTATTACATTTATATTTCGGCTAAATCAGTTATAAAATCATTTAAAAATTCTAATTAAAAGCAGGTATAATTGGAAAAGAGCCAATTCACTATAAATAAATAAATAAATATGTGTATTATGTTTATAACCTGCCTTTATAGACTTTTATCACGTGATGAGGCATGTAGGCCTACTATAATTCCGATGCTTCCTCAGTTTGTATAATTTAATCACGTGATCTTCCCTGCCACTCTTGAAAAACTGGGGGTGATATAAAATCAAGAAATAGGCCTATAAAATTAGAGCGCAGTGGTGCAGTATTAGATGTTCTAAAGCAAGTGAGTAAGATTGATTTCAATACTTAAAATTCAATATTAAAAACATTTATTGTTTTTTTTCTCTCTTTCTCTTTCTTCCACTTTAATAAAAAACCGACATACACACTTATTGGTTTAGTTTATATTAAAATTATGCGTAGGCTTTAAATAATTTTATAATTTTTTTAATGCGTGTTTTAATCATAGTTTTATTCTATGGAATGCTGGTTGTTTCTTCTTCTATCCCGTTTTCCTATTGTACACGTTTTTTATACCCTCCACTTTGGTCATTTCAAACTTGTTCCAAACACAGAACGTAACACAACAGAGACGTAACTGGTAAAATGACGCCATTCTTTTTTTTAATAATAAACTGGTAATTAACGTTTTACAAAGAGTTTAAAACTAGTTACGTATCTTTCTAAGTTACCG
Source organism: Anneissia japonica (assembly GCF_011630105.1). NCBI lineage: Eukaryota > Metazoa > Echinodermata > Crinoidea > Comatulida > Comatulidae > Anneissia > Anneissia japonica. Next base: position 554,295 of record NW_022758691.1, read on the forward strand.
TGAAATGCATACTGTAAACGCTGCATAGCTCAGTCGGCTAAACTGGTAGTTGCCACTGTTTGCTGAACCGTAGGTGTCAGTTGGTACCAGGTTATATTTCCATCTGCTGTTCTACTTTCCGTTTCAGTTAGAGGGCTAAAATGTAAGTACAGGTATTAAAAAGCGCACCGTCTTTCGGAAGAGAGGTTAAAGCCATTGGTCCGCCCGGGTGCAATATAACCCATACACGTTAAAAATTGCAGTACACTCTTTGGAAAAGATTAGGGGATTGTCTCCAGCTGTATTTCCCAATCACCACAAGAAAAGTCCCCACTGGAAACAATTCTTCGGACTTTCGTGGCTTATCCTAAGTATAAAGTTTTAAGTTATATATATATATATTCATGTATATGTATATATAAGTATACATAAAATATATATATAATATATATATATATAAGTATATGTACTTATTTTCAACGTATTTTAATAAAAACTAGGATTGAAACAGCGTGAATCACTTTACAGACCGTAAACAATGCAAGCTGGGGTGTCTAATATAGTAAGTATGGCCGACCAAGAATGCCATAACGTGTGTTTCGAATTTCTGACGACGAACGTTCAGAACTTGAATGGGAACGCTACGCCAAACAGCTTTGTAGAAAGTCTACAGCAGAGCTACCTACGATACTTTATTTATCCCTTGGATGCGTTAAAAACCCAGAAAATGTGATAAGAATTTGGTTAAATATGTTTCATTGAAATTGTATTTCAGGTGTGAATTCACGTATGAAAAATGAGACTAGTCGTCACGTTCCAGACAGTTCTTCTCATTTCGAGTTACTCTAAGTTCTCTATCGGTACTCCTCGCCCCGGAGGGTATGTATGCATAATAACGCTAAATGACATAATAGAGCAAATATCCCTATTGTAGAATTAGTAGGCCTAAGCCTTCACAGGGCATAATTTTTTACTTGGTGATATGTCCATTTTCTCACCATTCCTGAGTTTACATTTAAATCATAATTTTTCGTAGGCCTATCTTGACTCTTGCGAGTATACTTCTAACCTTATCTAGACTTAACTTTATCTAGGCACACTATCCTTTCATATTCGTCTCATTGTTTTAATTGTGGATATCGTTGGATAGGATAGAAGGGTAAAAACAATTGGCCAATGATGAGATAAGTGGTTAATAAAGTGAGTGATGGCGTTCGGACTTTTTCATTTTAGTTGTTATAGGACCTCATCCTACCTGCGTTTAGATAAGCCATAGTGGGTAAGCTTTAGTAAGTAAATAAGTGTTTTATTATGCTTATTATTTTTTTCTATGAATTTTATATTATTACTATAGTAGCATATTATTAAAAGTGAATGATCCTATACACAGTGAGTTATATGCGAGGTACGGAAGATAAACTAATACTATAAACTTTTGTTTTTGAGTATAAATAATACTAATATATATTTTTTTTTTATTTTACAGAGAACATGTATGCAGCCATAGAGTCTCAGCACAACGCACGCGCCAGGTTTCATATGCCGAATCGCAGCAACGTCGTAGTACAACACGTTGTGGATTTTTGAATTGGGGACGATGCGCAACATACAGGTCAGTGTTATTTTTCAGTGCTTACCTGCAATCGTAAGACTTCAAACAAACCCGGATCTACTTCATATCTTGTTCCAAAGTTTTATTTATTCTTGGTCATTTATTTACACGAATATGACTTAAAACTGATAACATTGTTCTTTGCCACTACTTAATAACATTAGCCTAACGCACATGTTTGCACACGTGACGCACAAATAAATAAATAATTAATAACAATCAAATATTTCTGACAACATTGATGATTGCCACTTACAAATTTATTGTTAAAGGGGCTGCAGCTGTTACAAGTAAACGAAATAACTGGAGTTGAATATATAAGGCTCCGTCATTAGCTTCTCGCACTAACATGAAGAGCTGTAATCTACGCTGTCATGGATGACGTAGAATTCAAGATTGTGTAATAAAATGAATTAACTAATGTGATCATGTTAGGTTCGGTACCCGAGTGTAAATATCACTCAGAATGACATCTACATAAACAAATCTAGCCGTCTACAAAACACGTCAAATTAAGAACTACTTACGGCGAAATAAATAAATAAATTTCATTTTACTATTTCTTCCTGTGGTTGCAAATGTGTTCCAGAAAGTAGTAAAACGAACATCAATGAGTAGGCCTATATAGTGTACCGGTAGCTAAAAATCACGAAGAGGAGGAAATGTCGCGAAAGTTCATTTTGCCTCTTAAATTTAAATCTGAAAAAAAAAAACATTGCGTACACATCTAAAGTAATCTTCCCGACCCTAGCCAGTTGTTGCGGGTCAGCCAGCTGCCTCGGTTTAATGCATGCAGAACTTGTGTCCTGGATAGAAGTTTGGTTTCTCGCTGGGAAAGCTGACAGTTTACTTGAATTACTGAATCCGTGTAGTGTATTGCGCACAGATGTGGTTTATGCGCCGAATGAACCTTATGGCTTTACATGAAAGACGAACATTGTACGAAAGTCAGATTACTTATGTTGAAGTGGTATTTGTCTCGAGCCAGTGGTGATTCTAGGGAATGCGCAAGACAGTGACGTAACGCCCGTGAGCTCTCGGGGTTCGCAGCCCTGGTCCCCGGTTAAAAGTGGCCCCGATGCGGCCCGAACTCCTCTTACTACCAGCAATGTATGCATAGTCTTGACCAGTGCTCTCAGAGGCAAAGCACCAGTCCCAAGTTTAAAATGACCAGAGAGGCCACTAGACCTTGTATTGTAAGAGACACATAACCTGTACAAAGATTAACTAACGTAAAATTATATAATTTACTGCGTTGATGATATTTAAAAAAAAAATAATACTGTGAAGGGAGCCCTAATTAGTAGCAAGAATTTTTCTACGTAACTTTTTACCCAATTACTGGCCCTTACACTCCTGCCATGATGGTACATTAAAGGAAGACACCCGAACAATTATCTGTGTTTTTATATACGGTGACATAGAAATTTGTTTGATATCGAACATTATCAAATATCCTGTGCTTTTCTCTCATCAGTGATCGATGACAAGTGTGCTCCGTATGAAAGTGAATGGCTATTTCATAGAATGCAGCTAGCAGCCAGCCTACACATTTTAGTGTGACAATGTATACAGATCTACCTACCGCCAACACCTACACACATTGGCAAACAATTGGATAGGGGTGCCTCACCAACTTAAAAGAACAGATTCCTTCGGTACTCCACTTAGAGCAACCAGGAAAAAAAAACCACCAGCATCCTCAAATCCTTATAAAACATCCCAGCAGTCGACTCCAATCCCTGCACCCACTCTCCAAACAACAACTACTATAGAAGTTACACGGTTCAATCCACATTGTGGCAACGGCTCCACCCCAGGTACCAAAATGGCCAGAATGAGAAAGGCCGAGCGGCAATGAACCGAACTGTTATCAATAAGTCTGGCTTTAGGTTTAACTTGAAACAATAGTACTTGATCTACAATGTATGTTACGTCATTATTCTCCAAACACGAGCGAAGAGTTTCACCAGAAAAGATTGAAATGTTTGTTTCGTTGCCTTAGTTAGGTTTGAATTTTTAATGGCTTGTTTTGTTTTTTTTTTCCTTCCATGCATGATATCTAGCCGGACTTACTATCGTAAGTATCGCACCCAATCATACGCCGTGTATTCTACAAACTACTATTGCTGCTCGGGTTGGGCTGAGGACAATTTCGATGATTGTACAATCCGTAAGTAATAATTCTGAATTAACAATGTCATTGCTTGATAAGGATATATCATTTCTATATCCATCCTATCCGTTTCTTTCTTTCTCTTTTTTTCTTTTATTAATATTTTAAGAGGAAATGTCCCACTCAGCAAAGCTGATTTTCAGGGGAGTTCTTATGCTATTATAATGTATGGCTGTGTGTATGGTGTATCAAACATTAATTTTGTCTATTTTGTCTATAAAAATATTACAATTCATCATAATTTCTCGACTAACACTACTCTTTATTCGAATCTATAAACAAGCTCGCTGTAATATTGTGAATTGTGGCATTGGTGGGACATGCATTCAACCTAATGTATGTGCTTGCAATTCTGGATTTATCGGGCTAACGTGTGAAGGTCAGTAAAGTATAATTGTATATAAGTATATTCAACAAATATGAACTATTTACTTACATATAATGTTTATAAAATTAATAGATAGAAATACATTTTCCTATTTGCCCTCTTCCAAATTAAACTCGGCATTGCTGCTAGAGACCCGAGGAAGCCACAATGTAGCTAAGGTTCCATAAAAGGACAGTGTAAACACATCAGGGGTGGCGCCAGCAGGAAGCCGGGGGAGAGCTGCCCCTCCCCCCGTTGGGGAGAAAAACCACAATTCGTTGGGGGAGAAAAAAAAATTATATGTATTTTCTATATATTAGTAGACTCTAAAATCGATTAAATAAGCCTTTGAAACCCTTAAATTGTCAACATTTTCGGGGGCTTCATTCTCTGGACCGCTTTAACAACATTTTAAGTGACGTTCGACCAAGCCCACATTGCTCTTGTCGGGGGAATCGCCCCCTCGTCATGAGTCCCCCTTGTCGGGCAGATCCTGCCGCCATCCCTGAAACACATGCAAACAAGTGCTTTTGAAACCACTGCAACTCCCAAATAAGTGGGGCTGCAGAAGTGCGCCTGATCAAACGTCCGCAAGATTCTTTAATTAGTTGTAGTATGCCTTAAAAAAATAAATAAATAAAGACAAATAGAATGGCAATAGCTGCTACTAGCAGAAATTCAAGTGAAGCTAACCAAGAAACGTAAGTAATTTGAGTACTATTCGCTGTTTCATCGATAATTCTCTGTGTGCACATGTAGTGAGATTTTCTATTCTTCATCGGGTGGACTATATTACACGACTGGGCGCTTGCCTGTCTCTAATGACTACTATTATTTTCTGAACCGAATCCTTCATATGCTTGGCTAATCTGTTTTTTCCAGCATTCAACTAGACTTACAAACGTGTAAAAAATTACATTCTCGGCCGGTAGTTTTATACACGGGAATAGTCATCAAATAATTAGTAAAAAACTAAATATTTACTTTACAATTGTTTAGTAAGTTAAAAAATATGCAAATTAATCGAATACAAATTAGGAACGCGGATCTCTTGTCGGGTTCGTGTCAAATTTTAGCGGAATACACAAAAACGACATGAGACGACTAAGAGCTGCAGTGCGTAGTGCTTTCCTAATAGATTTACGCAGCTATCTGTATCTCTATTGTAATTATTATTATTATTATTATTATTATTATTATTATTATTATTATTATTATTATTATTAATTTTATTATTGTTATTATTATCAGGCCAAAATAAAAATTAATAATGGTTTGTTGTGACTCACTTTAATGACGTGTTCATTGAGATTGAAACGGTCTTTGATTCATAATACTATGTCACCTTGTTTATAAAAGCTGCTGACGCTCTGATTTGCACAGATTAGATAACACATTTTTCGTTAAAATGAAGAAAAATGAGTTTGTGTCGTAGGAAGGCGTATGCTTGGCGATTTTGTAGAGGCGCTATATTTGTTTTAGTTTGAGGGGTAATTTGATCGTTTGCATTAGACATGTGAATCCTCTCTTTGCTTTGCTTCCAAGCGTCGCAGACCTTATTATGAC
>NW_022758691.1:560112-572092 GCF_011630105.1 Anneissia japonica
TAATTAACTAGTTTTCAGATGTATTGATTCGATGCTTCATTTGTTAAATTATCATTTTGCAACTCTTCATGTACGATTTATATTGTAATCGTTATTGAAGTATTTTATGTATTGATCACGTGTCAGGTGTATGTTGAATGTAACAGTCTGAACTTCTATATATACACTTTATATTTATCTTATATATTTATACATACTCATATTTATTCTTTAGGGGCAGCGTCTTATGTTCCCGTTCTATTAAATGTTTAGCTAATATAACGACATCGATGGGTGGCTGCCTCATTACACATTTTGATTTAACTATATATATTAAATTGTTTTTCGTCATTAAATAAAATGACAATTTCCATCCAATCCGGCGTTTGATTTCTTTGTTTGGTTTTGTACTTACCTCCTGCGACATAAAAATAATGAAGCATACGTTACGTGTTACAAACAGTGGTAGGCCAATTTTTAAGCAAGTTTTTCTTACTGTAAATTCGGATTTGAATAGTGTTCATATGGTTTCCTAGTGTAGACTTTTCCATGTGTTCGGCTATTACACTACATGTTCTGTCACAAAATGTACTCCTATTTTAATGAACAGAACCTGGACTTTTACAAACGGAGTCAAGGAGACTAAATTTGATCAAACCTAACTTCCATTTGGAGAACCTCAGGGTTCACTCGCAATGTGGGAGTACTATGGACTCGGCACTAGATATGACTAATCACGTAGACAAGTCTTCAATCCGGGTGCGTACCTTTGGTCCGAAGGGTCTGTGGTCCGAAAGCCCATTGGTCCGAAGGCCCGTTGGTCCGAAGGGTCTTTGGTCCGAAGGCCCGTTGGTCCGAAGGGGTTTGGTCCGAAGTTTCATTGGTCCGAAGGCCCGTTGGCCCGAATTAGTGACCTTTTTTCAGGAATGCAGGTTACGGCAATAAAACAATTCTTTACAATTAAGCAAGTTTACTTTTCATATTTTCCCTAACAACATATATAAGGCCAAGTTAAAAAAAAAATTACTAGTTTCTCACGCATCCATTTTCGCTGCCTCATCATTTAAAAATATATATATATTTCCTTTCCTTTGCGAAATGTACGAAAATCTGGCTAACTCACATCATAAAAATTCCTCTCTTGATCGTGGATAGGGAGATGTTTCCAGTGAGAATTTCAGTTGAACTATTACCAGTAGTATTAGGAAATAAAACTCAATGTACTATGATACAAATCATATCTAGTGCTTATTTGCTTTTAATGTGCAATGGCGGCACTACAGGGGGGGGCACAGGGGTGGGGAAAATTCCCCCTAGAAAATTTGTATCCCCACCAGTTTCCCCCTGCCAGAAGTGTAGAAAAAAACACAATTCGTCGGGGAGAAAAAATATATTTATGCATTTTCTACATATTAGTAGACTATTTAGAATCGATTGAATATCCCTCTGAAACCCCTAAATTGTCACATTTTCCGGGGGATCCGCCTCATGGACCACTTTCGAAACATTTTAATTGACACCCGACCAGGCTCACTTTGCTCTCGTCGGGGAACTTCATCCCCCCCCCCAGATGCTTTCGCCTCCACTGTCAATGTGTCTACTTTGTAAAAGTGAGAAAGTAGTAACTGTTTCCCATCGGCCATAAGTAAATAAATCTGTTAAGATTTTCCAACCACTGGATGGAAGTTACTTGAATTCCCCTATTGTTATTAAAACTTTTCTGTCTCCTGCTTAAACAGGAAGTTATACTTACGCTCCATTCGCTGGGAATCTTTTCAATTTCAAATAATTTGTTAAAAATATACATAAACTTAGCTGACAAGTCATGCTAGCAATAATTGTATATTGTTAGCCAATAATAGACCTACATGGCGGTCCCGAACATGTGTTTTCTTCAAATATATTTTTGTCTATATTTGAATTAATTACTTCGGACCAACGGACCTTCGGACCAAAGGCTCTTCGGACCAACGGACCTTTGGACCAAAGGCCCTTCGGCTTAGGGCCACGCCCACTCGCTTCTACTTTGGACGGCCTATTTCATTTTTCTGTCTAAGTCCCTGCCTGACATAGAATATCATACAAAATACTACCTACAACATACAAGTCCCTTCACAGCAAACTTTATAATCGATCTCACCAATCCATACACACCAAAACATAAGAAAGGAAAAGGAAAGAAAAGATAAGGAAACATAAGAAAGAAAAATAAAGAAATAAATGATAAGAAAATATAAGAACGGAAAATGGGAAGGAAAGATAAGGATATATAAGAAAGGAAAAGGAAAGAAATTATAAGCAAATATAAGAAGGAAAAGGAAAGAAATGATAATCAGACATAAGAAAGAAAAGGGAAGAAAGGATAAGGAAACATAAGAAAGGAAAAAGAAAGAAAAATAAGGAAAACTAAGAATGAAAAGGAAAGAAAATATAAGGAAAAATTAAAAAAAAAGGAGAGAAAACATAATGGTAAAATCAGAATGAAAAATGAAGGCAAGTTGATGGAACATAAGAAAAGAAAATCGGAATTGGCAAAAACTAGCAAGGGCTGGGAGGAAAGAATATAAACGACAAGCAAGACACATAAGATCATTTAAACAGTGAAATAGTTGAAGAGATAAGAAATCTAAAATAAAATGGAAAAGAAAAACGAAATGGAATGAGGAGGTAATTGAGATAAAAACTTGGTTGATTTTTTTTTTATAATTAAACATTATTATTATAAAAATAATTAAATAAATGCATAATTATTAAATAAATAAATAAATATATCTAAATAATTTTATTATAAAAACTGTTGTTATCATCTTTTCTTTAATTTTGATCCAGATTTGCTTTTAATGTAAAGCGCATAGAGGTTTCCAGCATTCTGCGCTATTTAAGAATAAATTTATTACTATTATTATTAATTAAAAGTGTGACAATACGTGGTCTTTATAACAACGAGCATGACTAACTCTCCCCAATCTTTGGTCATGTCCAAAAATCTACAACACATTTGCCTATTCGACTGGTCGTTCTTCGTTAAACCGCGCCCACCTGGGCAGTGGTAAAATCTACTTAACGAAGACAACCAGTCGAATAGAAAACTTTTAAATACTCGAAAAAACAAAATGGCTGCCTAGTTACCGCGATACACGCTGCGTATTACAAGGCTGCTTCGGATTGTGGCAGTATCGGTTTTTCGTAAAAATAAATGGTTTCATCCAGTGTTTGAATTCTATTTGCCTACAATTATTTTTTGACTTCAATGTGGGTAAATATTATGATTTTTATTTTCTGAAATTTAATATAAATTATATTAACGCAAATGTTGTTGCTAAACTGACCAATCGGATTATTTGTTTTGGTCAGGTGATTGACGCATTCTAGTTACATTAATTTTCATTGTCAACGAAGTCTATTTTACAAACCAGTCGAATGAAAATAATACTTAAAACGAAAATTCGTACTCAACGAAATGAACCAGTCGAATAAGCCCATCGAATACGTTCGTGCAAGATTATGCACAATCATATACATAAATTTTCCCTTTCCCATATCACACCTATTAAACTCCAATGGTTCGCACCCACATTCAGTACAAGTACAACATGCCAGATGGCTTCCAGGTTTTACCATACGTCTCTTAACCAACTATTTTGCCTATCCCATCTTTTCCTACTTCCGTGCACCATGATCTTTTATGCAATGTCATACACCGCACTCTAGTTCCGTTGCCTCTCGGTGACCTGAAATATTGTAATAAAGCCTGTCCTTCAGCTTATGATTGGAGTACGCTCTCACTTCTAACATAGCAAAAATGCTTCTTCGAATGGGCTTTCTAGAGGCTAATACTGCCCTATCTTTTTCAGATAAAAACGAATGTTTGGAAAACTATGGAGGTTGTGACCGAACTACTGAACGTTGTGTCAACACTGACGGTAGTTTCTATTGCGAATGTTTCACAGGGTACGCTAGGAACCTGGGTACCGGAATTTGTGAACGTAAGTGTATGTAAACGTAGTTTTTTAGGAAACTGGAGCATTCATATTACCATAATAATCTTTTCTTCAATTATATACGTGTAATTTTACTAAATAAGCTAAATTTGTGACTGACTACGTTCTGTCTTAATTTGCTACTTTCTAGCTATTTGCACCCCACCTTGCGTCAATGGAAGATGTCTTGCGCCTGATTTCTGTTCGTGTCCAGCAAATTATACTGATAGTGATTGTAGCGACTGTAAGCAATAATGTGTATATTTTTACTAGGCAAATAAATCAAGCATATGGTTTTGTGTTGTTGTCAATTTGCTCTACTTCTTTCAAAATGGTTTTCTACAAATATGATCGCAAGTAACATAAATTAGTCTGCTGTTATGAGTGACAGTATACAGTGCACAACTGGACCCAGTTATCTATTCATTACCTTGTGCAAGCCAATTGCGTATGATATAGTGATTTTTGCTCATTATGTGATACTACTAAACAACTTTTGGGAATAAACAGGTTTATATTGTATCACAACTTTAATATAAAATAATTTGATTTACTCTAGTTGATGAATGCTTGAGTAATAACGGTGGATGTAAACAGCTATGTGAGAATTATCCTGGAGGATTTAGATGCTCCTGCTACGATGGATATTCACTATCACAACTTACAGATTGTGTTCGTAAGTATTATTATAACAATTGGAGGCGTTTGGACCATTAATGACATTAAGTACAAATACCTTATTGTTTACATTATTAATGAACACGTTAACTGTAAATATCTTGTAATTGAAGCAAATAGTATACAGCTTCGAATAAATGCCCCTAAGCGTTTATTGTTGAGAAGGGTTCTGAGTTAAAATGGATACGTATACTATATACTCCAATAAACTCCCCTTAATTCTATTGTAAATGTGGAAGTACACATAATTACTTTCAAAATATATTATTGTGTAATCATAAATTCTTATTTGTCCCAACCAAATAAAAAAAATGTAATTCTACGAGGTAAAATATTTAGTAGAATGTGTTCAGGATGTAGCTGCTTCCGTTAGTTTTGTTTACTGTCATTTAGGGGGTGTTTATTCGAGGAATAAATAAACGCCTCGGGCGTTTATTCGAAGGAGGCGTTTAATTCAAATAAGGCTGTGGAGGTGGTGTTTATTTGAGAGGACGTTTATTCCAAGCGTGGTGTTATTCGAATAAATACGGTATCTACATTCATTTTGTTTTTGTTTTGTGTTTTGGGTTTTTTTTTAAATTTAATATATTCAAACAAAACAATGTATAAACCACGCAGCGGTGACAAAAAGAAAAAGAAAAACACATAATATATAAATGTAAACATCTTGATAATAAAAAGATGTACCACACATTTTTGTTGAGGAAGCGTATAACATTTTGCTTAATAATACCTAGGGCCAAAAACCCGATATCAAAAATCCCGCTCTATGAACTTAACTATTTTAGTAGTTTCCACTTATCTTGATTTGTAGATTAAGAAAATAAATAAATAAATAAACATTTACTAAAATGATAAGATTATTAACAGACTTTTTAGTCCCTTCTCTCTTGATATATTTAAAAACTTTAATTTTAATATTACTGGAGCGTGATCAGATTTATATTTAGTTTGTATTTTACATTCGTGTGCAAATGTCATCAATTCTTTAGATATTAGAAAGAAATCTAAATTGTTAACGCTCCATGTATAGTTTCTTTGAAAGTGCTAAAAGAATCACATACATTTAATTGCTTCTATTTTTTCATTTCTAAAACAAAACCCTTTCTTTTGGGTCGTTTATATTATAGTATAATTGTAATAATCTTTTTTTTATATCGTGTGCTAAATTCCAATCACCGCACCAAATATAAATGATGAGGAGCTTCAAATTGTTCTACTCTGTCTCTAAGTGGTGCTTTGAAAAAAGTTGGACAGTCGGAGCAGGGCCGTAAATATTTATTAGACTTAATATAATATCCTAATATTTAAATATTTATTATTATCTAATTACCGTTTGGATCAGACTGTTGAGATTTAATTTTGTATTCTATATTATTATTAAATAGGACGTGAATTACTAGATCCAAATCTTAAAAAGCATTCAAAACCCCATTGGTTCATAATTGTATCTTTTTGCTCTTCAGTTCAATGTGTATCTTGTAAACAATATATATATAAATTTATTGTCCGAAGTTGATCAAACATGTCGTTTCTTTTCTCTCTACTACCAAGACCCCGACATGTTAATGCTGTAATTTGTACTTCACACATCATTTATCAATTACATTACAATATCTTACATACATAATATGTATACATATACCGATAGGCCTATATCTATAGACATGCACGCATACAAACGTATATATCAACATAGTGTACATACAGGGGTATAGTAGAGGTCCATTACCATTACTTTCTCAATTGCTTCAATTTTAAAGGATACTATGGTATTAATAAACAAATATTGATTGTACACATTGAACTAAATGCATTGGTTGTATAATGTTTTGTAGTAATAAAACAGCACGTTGTAACTTATAATAGTTAGCCTATTTGTTATTAACAATATAATAAAACAGCATGTGATTGATTAATTCGACCGATACATACATAAGTTACAAACATGTGGTGTATGTTTGGTTACACAATTTGTATGTTATAGTTATAACAAATTTGCTACAATGATATACAGCAAAACAATTTACTTAAACTACTATGTCACAGTTGTATGTCGCCTGAAGGCAAATGGAATACACTTTTTTCTAAAGAACACATTTTAGAAAAACACTGAAGCCTAAATTGCTTAAAAATTAAAAACAAATTAAAAATAAATTGAGGTTGAGGAAAAATGTCAAATTATTTTTATTACAAAAAAAAAATAAAAAAACAAAAAACAAAAACAGAAAACCAACAAATCTTATCTGTACCATATTTGCAGTAGGCGTGACTATGTCCCTCTATAATACAATGCAGTAATTGAAGAATAACATAATACAATTTTCAGCCTGAAATCGGCAAAAAATAAGAACACTGAGCCTGGGCAAAATTTTACTGGTCCTTAAAAAAAATGTATGCTAATGAATGTATGCCCTGATCATAACTTTGCAGTGTAGATCATTTTCATATTTTCCAACGTGATGAATTGTTAACACTGTTATCTGGGTTAAAATTTAGGAGGGGGTCAAGCTGTTCCTAACCCCCTCCCCAGGGGTCCTCCCCGAGAAACTTTTGATTCCTAGATGACGGGAAATGAGCTTTCCCGGCTTCTGAAGTGTTCTTCCATGACTTTATTTTCTTCAAAATTCAAGGTTTTCTCCTCTGTTGAAAAAGGTCAGGTAAATTTTTCTCATTTTTATTACAATAAATAGGCCTATTAATAAAATTGAGTAGTTGCATACGTATTCTTTTTTCCATGAACCGATAAACCCCCCCCCCCCCCCCAAAAAAAGGGGTCGGTGGTCCTCTCCAGGAAAATTTTGATTCCCAGATGGCGGGAAATTAGCTTTCCCGACTTTTAATTTTCCCATTGTAACAAACAAATATTAGCTCACAGGTCCTGAAAACGTACTATAGGTCTCGAATTTTTTTGTCCAAGTGGGGGGGGGTGGTCAGGCCCCCCTGACTAATGTCGTAGCCAGCTACTGGGACAGTTGGGAGAGTCCCACACAATGTTCTAATGGGTCAACAAAGAATGGGATAGGAATCTTTAAGATTGTATGAGTTTTCAAACTAAAAGCTAGATTGAATACTTATTAGACATAGTATAGTATTAAAGTGACTACGTGCCCCTCATTCATTCTATAGCTGTCTGCCAACCACATTGTCAAAATAATGGACACTGCGTTGGACCAAATACATGTGCCTGCCCGGACACTTACACTGGAGAAAGATGCGAAGAAGGTAAACTGCTGCTGGTTGTAACACATACTGTATAATATTACTATTATTTTTCATTGTTATTATTATTTATTATAATTATTATTATTATTATTATTAGCAGCAGCAGCAGCAACAGCAGCCGCGGCGGCGGCGGCAGCGGCAGCAGCAGCAGCAGTAGATTCATCACTATTATTATGTATTATTTTATTCGACTTTGGCTTGTTGAACTCCGGTGGGACCAATAAAGCAAACAAGACCAGAGAATTAAATAGTGGGAACTATTCGGCCGTTTATTAACGACAATTGTAACACATTAACCCACAAATGGTCCCAAAATGGGGGCAATAAAAAGTGCCACCATCTCTCAAACATAACAGAATTTGGATGAGGAGTAACGACCGGGGTAGTGGTGAGAGTGTTTTAAAATGCAAACAATTAACACGAATCTTTCGATCGTGTTGGAGCCATATTCAATCAAATATGGATTCCAAGCGTCGAGACCTCATGGCATATCGTACTTTTTTACCCTAACCTGACCTATATTACTCCAACTTTAAAAGTAGATCCCGTGTCTGTGCTCGTTTAATATTAATTAAAATTACATTTTAATGCTTTATTATATTCGACTTCGGCTTGTTGAACTCGGTTGGGACCAATAAAGCAAACCAGACCAGAGAATGAAGTAGTGGGTGTAATTCATCTTTTAGATTTTGACGAATGCACTGGGAACAATGGTAATTGTGACCAGATATGTGAGAATTTACCAGGCAGTTTCAGATGCTCCTGTCAAGACGGATTCCTCGGAACAAGCAACTGCTCTGGTACGTTAAGTTTCAAACTTCCTTCTAATAATTAACCTACATTTTAAAACTAGTTAAACACTGTAACATGTTTTTACTTGTAGATATCAATGAATGTGATTTTGCCAACTGTGATACATGCGTTAACACAATCGGAAGTTTCATTTGCACCTGCGATTCGGGATACGAGGTTGTAGATTCTTACCACTGTGAAGGTACTTTTATACACTGGAGTTATAATGTAAGATTAGGCCTATAACCGCACTTGTAACAAATTAGATGATCTACGTATGTGATATATAAAAATTAAATGTGTTTTATGCAAATATTCAGTACACTCTTTTATATGTGTTTGCATTATGTAGATATAAATGAATGTGTAACTGAATCGTCAGAATGCACTCAAGAGTGCACCAATACTGCTGGTAGCTACTTGTGCAGCTGTTCGCGTGGCTGGACTCTGAATTATGACCAAAAGTCATGCTCAGGTATTTTCTTTTTAAAATATACACACTCAAATCCATTCACCCACAGCCAAGAATCAAATTTCTCCATACGGAATGGATTAAACCGGGCCAATGTTGGCCTAGTGAAAAGGGTATGCCGCAAGACAAAGAAGACACAGTCATACATCATTTTAAGACGAGACAGATCGTAATTGTCATAAAATCATTGATAATAAACAACAAGTGTTTACATAACTCATCGCTGGCCACCATATGGCGAGCCTAGTCATTATTCCTTGTCTCATTAATCGGCCCTATCGGTAAACAAGAAATAGAGTGCCTAGCGTAGTCCGGGCGATGCATTTAACTTCTGGAGATAGCTGCAGCAGATGTATCAGATTAATACCTTTTTTGTATGGGCGGCCACCTGTTTCGTTTTAATGTAAAATCTGTAGCGTTGAATTTCGCGTATTTATATATATATATATTCATTCTCCGGTACGTGTACCGCATTATTTTGTTTATTGAAGAATAGGGTAATTGTGGGCGCCATTCAAATACCTTTTCTATGGAACGCTAACCAGGTAACTTATATTGTAATATCTACGTTACAATGATAAATTTTCTTTGTTTTCGCTATTCTGTTAGAACAGGAAGTGCTTAAAAACATATTTGTTAGGGTATTAGACTAATACCTTAGTACCCCCTCCGCTACCCCCTGATATATATATATATATATGTATATATATATATATAACTGATTGAAAAGACTGAGCAGCTCTGCAGACGAATGAGATGGAAGGCCTTCTTCTTCCTCAATCCTGACTACAGCAATAGACAAGCAAGCTATCCTGGATTCAAATCAAACTTCACTCCGCCACAGATCCCAGAATTGATAGGTTTCGAGAACAAACTACTCAATATGATCGAGAACCTTAAATTCCGTGATGTGAACTGCCACTTTCAAAAACAATTGTCGTGCGATATCCTACGTACAATTACAAGATCCGAAAAACTTCTTGTGCCGGCTGACAAGTCCACCAACTACTACAAAATGGATGTACCTGATTACAATGAACTACTTTGCAAGAACATCACAAAGTCATACAAAAAGGTGAGCCCTGTTATATGTAATTCAATTGAACTGGAGGCAAAAACCATTGCTAAAGATCTAGGTCTAGACTGCAGAATCCACACTACAGCAAAAACTGAAGCATTCATTACATTAAAGGACCATAAAGCCAACTTCGCTAACAACCCAACTTGCCGACTCATAAACCCATTTAAATCTGAGATTGGTAAAATCAGCAAGCAGATATTAGATAGAATCAACAGAAAAATCATTAGTAACGTGCAACTAAACCAATGGAAAAACACCAATGCTGTTTTGGAATGGTTCAACAGCATTAGGAATAAAAGCCTCTATTCTTTTATCGCTTTCGACGTGGTTGACTTCTACCCGTCTATCTCCATCGATCTGCTAAACGATGCATTAAACTTCGCATCGGGATATGACAAAATAACTGCCGAAGAACGACAAATAATACTTCACGCAAAGAAATCATGTTTGGATCACTCAGGAGAACCGTGGGTCAAGAAAGCATCATCCAATCTATTCGACGTCACAATGGGCAGTTACGATGAGGCTGCAACATGCGAGTTAGTTGGATCTTTCCTTCTACATCAGATTACGGGAAAACACGGCAATACTTTCGGCTTATACCGAGACGATGGCCTCGGAATCATAAACGCAACGCCTCGTCAAATAGAGAATACAAAGAAAGATCTATGTGCCATCTTCAACAAACACGGTCTAAAAATTACAATCGAAGCCAACAAAAAAATTGTGAACTTTCTGGACATAACGCTAAACCTGGAGAGTGGAAAATACATGCCCTACACGAAACCGAATAATACACCTCTATACGTACATAACAAATCAAACCACCCACCCGGAATCCTCAAGAACATCCCAGAGAGCATCAATAAACGCCTATCTGAAATATCATTCGATTCGAGTCATTCAATAAAGCAGCACCACTATACCAACAGGCCCTCGACAAAAGTGGATACAGTCATCAGCTAAAGTTCTCCACAGCGCAAAAAAGGACGCCGCCAACACCATGAAACATCGTACCAGAAACATAATTTGGTATAACCCGCCATTTAGCAAGAATGTCGCTACCAACATCGGTAAAACGTTTCTAAAAACGCTAGATGATGAATTCCCACCAAATCATACATTGCACAAAATATTCAACCGCAATACCATAAAAATCAGCTACAGTTGTATGGGGAACCTCAAACAAAACATCGACGGACACAATAAAACAACCTTATCACTGAAAACCGAGCAGCCTAAGACCAAAAGTTGCAACTGCAGAATACCTAATGATTGCCCCATGTCTGGCCGTTGCCTAAATAAATGTGTTGTCTACCAAGCCACAGTCGCAGCTAACAACAAAACAGACCAGACTTATGTAGGACTCACAGAAAACGCGTTTAAAACCCGGTACAACAACCACACTGCTTCATTCAGAAACCCAACAAAGAAATGCAACACCGAGTTAAGCAAATATATATGGGAATTAAAAGACAATAACATAGACTACACTATTAAATGGAAAATTCTCAAGCAAGCCAAGGCATTCAACCCATCATTTAAAAGATGCAACTTGTGCTTATGGGAAAAGTACTTTATAATATGCAAGTCCCCCATGGCTACCTTAAACAGGAGAAACGAACTTATCACAGCTTGTAGACACGCTAACAAATATCTCTTAAAAAACTTTGTATCATAGGCCTATCACCCAACCAAACTCTAGTGCAATTTACGACCATTATAAAGTTTATCATTCATTGTCATTTAATCCTTTGTTAATTACTTAATGAA
>NW_022758691.1:573056-578207 GCF_011630105.1 Anneissia japonica
AGCAAACCCCTGTGTAGACATTGGAATTCCTTTCAATAGCACGAGGAACTGCACCGGTTTCACAACTGGAGAGTCCTGCACATTTGCGTGTGGACAGAATCATCGTTTGACTGGATCTTCGAAGCGCACGTGCCTCCCATCTGCTGAATGGGGTGGAACATCTACACAATGTGAAGGTAAGTAAAGCATTATTATTATTAATTAACTTCTATGCTGAAGTCAATATTTTACTGTTTTTCACTTTAATTATTACTTCCGCCAACGAAGTTGGCAGGAGGTTTTTTTTGTCTGTCGGCATATTTGTTGTGAATAGCCAATAGTTTATATCAGAAATTCATCAAACAATATTCCTTTACTAAGATCTAGAGCTGATTATATTCTGAATAGTCAGGGTCAAAGTTCAAGGTCACAATCAAAAAATTTCTTTTTATTTATTTGTCCACAGCCCATAGTTTTAATCACAAACTTGTCGAATTTGGTTACAATGTTTTATGATCAAAGATCTCAAAGTTTGTGAATGTTGAAGGGTAAGGGTTAAAGGTCAAGGTCACAATCAACACAAAAAAAATATCGATTTTTTTTTTTTTTTTTTTTTTTTTTTAGTTTTTATCAGAAATGTGTCAAACTTGGCCACAATGTTCCTTTACCAAAGATATAAAAGTGACTACATTTTGAAGGGTCAGGGTCAAAAGTCAAGGACACAATGATCGAAAAACGTGTATAACTGTTTGCGGTATAGAGGTGTGTGTGTGTGTGTGTGTGTGCTTATACGGGCTTGCCGGTAAAGTGTAAACAAACATATGACCCTTAATTTCAAAGTGATATAGGTGTTTAGTGTAGTGGTTAGAAGAGTGTTTTTTCACATTACCAGGCCCGGGTTCAGATCCCAAGGAGTCTACTTTTTTTTCATACTTTTTTTTTTATGGGGACAATAATATGCGGGGGAAATTTATACTAAGGAGAATTATGATATGGGCGGAGGTATGCACTCTCCGAGTGCCCTCTAGTTATTATTGTCATTTAGGTTGACATTATTTTTAATGAATAGAGCAGTTCAGCATTTAGGCACAGGAATCCATAAATATCATACGAATATAATAATTTATTATCAGTCATTTATTATTATTATTATTGTTGTTGCTGCTGCTGCTGCAGCAGCATATAGACCTATATGCTTGTTGCAAACATACTCTTCTTGTTCGTATATATTCCAATTACATTTATATTTGTTTCAGAAATTTTATGTCCAGAATTGAAGTCACCAATGAACGGATACATTCTTTATCCCTGTGATAATTCCATTTCGAACTTTTGTGGATTTGGCTGTGATAATGGTTACAGATTGTCACATGACCTCAGACTAGTTTGCCTGGAATCAGGGAATTGGAATTCTAGTGCTCCTGAGTGCATGGGTAATGTGCTGCTTTTGTGATATTTTTTCATAATAATGATAGTAATATGAATATTGCGCGTTATATGAGCAGACCTTGTATAGGCCAGTGCGTTTTTTCTTCATACCGATTCAGTGACTGAAAGCAAAAATTGTTAATGCATATCAGGGCAGTTTTCATTTTAACCTAGCTGCAGCTTGTTTAAACGCTTTAGAAAACGCAAATTTCGTTTATATAATTTAATCAACTGTCCAAAAAATATTTAAATGGTCCTCATATCCCCACCCTGCAGTGTATCGTCACCGAAATTTGATCATTTCTTCATTTGACCATGAAAAACTATTAACTGCAGTTTCATTTTCATCTATTTATAACTGGGCCGTAAGCAATTTAAATGACCTTCAAATTTACACCCCAACCTGGATCGTCCCCAACACATAATAATGTCTTCCTCGTAACTTGGTTAAACTTTCTCGAAAGTTTCATTCTAATCAGTTGATTGGTTTTTGAAATATTTGGTCTGGGACGTTTTCTTTTGAATGGTCCTCATATCCACACCCTACTCCGGATCGTCACAAAATGTAATCATTTTTTACTAGACCTTGACAAACTATTATAGAAAGTTCCATTTAGACCCATTGAAAACTTTTAAGAGATACTTAGATCAGGGACGTCAGAAATTTAAATGACCCTCACATTTACACCCTCAACTGGATCGTCCCCAACACATAATAATTTCTTTCTTGTAACTTCGTTAAACTTTCCCGAAAGTTTCATTCAGGTTAGTTGATTCGTTTTCGACATATCTGGTCTTGGACGTTTTCATTTTAATGGTCCTCATAGCCACACCCTACTTCGGATTGTCACAACAATTTATTCATTTCTTTCAAAATTCATTTTCTTGACAAACTCGAAAGTTTCATTTAGACCCATTGATTTTTTAAAGAGATATTTAGATCTGGGACCTCATAAGTTTAAATGACCCTCAAATTTACAACCTTAAACTGGATCGTCCCCAACACATAATAATTTCTTCCTTGTAAGTTTTTTAAAGTTTCCCGAATGTTTCATTCAGATCATGTGATCAATTTTTGAAATATCTGGTCTGGGACGTTTTCCTTTGAATGGTCCTTATATCTACACCTTACTCCAGATTGTAACAAAAATTTAATTATTTCTTTACTACGCCTTGACAAATTGTTATAGAAAAGTTCCATTATACCCATTGATTTTTTAAAGAGCTATTTTGGTCTGGGGCCTCAAGAATTCAAATGACCCTCACATTTACGCCCTAAACTGGATCGTCCCCAACACATAATATTTTCTTCCTAGTAAGTTGGTAAACCTTCCCGAAAGTTTCATTCAGATCAACTGACCCGTTTTTTAAACATCTTATCCTTGATATATGGTCTATGCTTCGACAAAGCATGAACAAGTTCCAAGCATCGGAAGTGACCAAAGTGCCGGGCAGAAAAAGCGAATGCAAAAAAAAAAGGAAAAAAGTATGCAAGAAAAAAGAAAGAAAAAATCTTAACAAAAACAATGGTTTTTCCAGCTACTGCTGGGAAAAGCCAATTACCGTATGATAAAACAATAATATATAATAACAATGGTGATAATGGCGAAGATGATAAAGAGGATAGGATTAGGATGATATTAGTATTGTTAATAGTAATGTTAATGTTATTAATAATATATTGATAATGTATTAACATATTTAAATACTATATTATTATCAATATATTAATATTGTATATTTCAATATTAATGAAAGGTCAAAATAATCTAATCTACTCTGGTCGTTTATAAAGCGCCTTTCTTTACAGATTTGAAGCGCTGTAAGTTTTTCCCTGGTCATTGGGCCCACATGCTTAAGTGTTGTGCCAGGAGCAGGCAACCCCCCCCCCCCCAGGTATCCATTTATACTTCTAGGTGGATAGAAGCAGCGTAGATAAAGACTCAAACGAAATACAAAGGGAGAGATTGAAACCCAGACCTGCACCAAACCACTTCAAATAGTACTTCAAATGTAATAAATTCCTATTCTGTTGTTTTGAACTTAGAAATCCAAGCTTGTGAACCATCACCGTGTCAACATGGTGCATGTCATGTTTCTCCGTCGGACGTCAATGGGTTTTACTGCGATTGTTCTGGAACTGGTTACACAGGTACCAGGTGCTCGGATGGTTTCATTAAGACACCTACATGGCCAAAGATTATTTTAAATAATACATACAGTGACCTTGTTTTTGTTGCAAAACCAAAAACAAAACTTAAACTTAAAATTCTAACTGATTCGACTCGTCTGTTAATTGAACCTTCCCGCCTTAGATTCACGCCTTCTTCAACGGTACGGACGGTCTCCGTGCATGGCCTTGCTCGGGGTTTTGTAACTATATTTTTTATCTTGATGGGAGAAGACGCTGAATCGTTCACAACCCCAGAATATGAAGAGGTATATATTTATGAACAATACGCCGAGAATAATGGACATTTTTCACCAGGTTATCAAATACCAGGCGGTTGTTTTGAAGTAAAAGATCAATCAATATGCGGAGAAAAGAGCATGCAAGCTAAAATGGTATCTACAGAGAAATGGATCTACCGACAAACCCTTTTGAAAACAACTGGAATAGTGTCGCTGAAAACGACTAACCTTCAACTGCCAGTTAATTTTGAAGGGTATTCATATAATTCTTTTGTGATTCCAGAGCCACAGAATGCCTGCAAAAACATGGGCCTAACTGATGACGATATACAATGGTTTGTGGATAAACATTCAATGTATCGCACTTACATAAATGAACTTGAACATATTTTACCAGACTGGATAACATTCATATCGATTGAAATTGATCCAGAGCAGTCGAAATCAGCATTTTCTGCTTCAATCCTAAGTGGTGATGAGGCAAAAGAAAACAAGTGGTGTGAAAATGCTCCTGTTATGTCTAATGGTCAGTACTTCGTATATTTGCTCCAAAAGGCAGATGTGCTCATCGGAGGCAGGATCCTTCATTTACCTCTTACTCCATCGAAAGGGAAATACTGTTTGGCTATAGGTGTTTGCGATGTTACTCTTGGAAGTGTTATTTTAACATTTCCACACGGTTCCAGAGATATTTTGAACTACATCCAGGGTGTAAACCATACACCCAACTTAAGCATCAACGTTACTGGATTGGCGTTCTCAACTAGAAATAGCTTAAATTCACGAGTTTGGCAAGGAACCAATGGAAAGCAACTTAATTTATGGTCTAATCTCCAATATTCGTACATCATTAACCAATCACTAAACGCAGAAATTGAGGGAGAAGGCGATATCAACGTATGGTTGGAGAGCACGTCAGTTGTAAGTGTCGATAGTGCTTGATATTTAATTTGTGTTTATAGTGTTTATATTGTTACATGCAAAGCACAAACAGAGAATAGGAAACACAATAGCTTAGTATTATATACAATATGTACATTTATTAATAAAAGCATAGATACATTATTATAAAAGAGAACAAAAATGATGGTGGTAAAACACAATTAAATACTATAAGATGCTCGAAAACTTACAGAATTAGCTGAGCCCACGGCTAAGTAAGTTGGATCAAAGACTGGTGTCCGAGACCGCAAGGTCTGTAGATAAACTTAATGAACTACGGCAGACAGCAGACGTGTAATAAAGTTAATGATAACTTTAGAACTTTTGGACTGATTAAATGATAGGATTGTACCCCATTTTATACATTTATGAACAGGATATGTGGGGGAG
>NW_022758691.1:578444-591791 GCF_011630105.1 Anneissia japonica
GGTGCTTGTCGGAGGTAGGATAAGCGTGAAACTCGGAGTAACAACAACCCATATTTATAGCAAGCGTAAATATACTATATTAGTGTATGCTCTACATTAGTATTGGACACATTATCAGCTAATACTAAAGTACCGTTATGTTAAGAATATTAATATTATCACATTCCATACCCAAAACTGTCGGTCTTGTAAATATGGTTATATAATCCTATATATGCCTATTGTATGCATATAATTGACTAACTAGTGGTACACAAAATGTCTTGTATGTTTTTTTTATTTTAAATCTCTAAAAAGTATATGTGAATATTATATAAAATTTAGACATTACCTAGCACCTTCCGTACTAATTGTCATTTATAGATTTCAAAATGAACCCATCCTATATTATTTATCATTATTATTATTGTAGAATTGATTGAAATAATAATAGGGCTACTACCAGATTAGCCAAGCTCAATAATATCCAAATGAAAGTAAATAGAGTCATACTTATATTGGTCACCCTTTGAAGCTCACACTTCACCTCTCTTCTAAAATGTTTGTCTATTTATTTACTGACATAAATAAATCGTTATGATTATTTTTAATCCACTAAAGAAACTTTATGATGAAATCTCTCGCCTAATTAACGATACAGGTGGACATTTAATTCAAAAAACTGATCTCAGAATTATGAGATGCCATTCTTGTGCTAGCATTCGTGTGTCTTGTAGGCCTACTTACTTTTATGCAATACGTTTGACAAAAATAAAGAATTTTTTGATTGAATTGAAATGGGGACTATGTAACTCCATTGGGATTTAATGAATAGAAGGTCCAACCTATTTTAGGTATGTTAGGTCCCAAATAAATTGTTTTTATTAAATTTAAATGCAAGAAACTATGTCAACTTTGGAGATTCAAAAATCCTATAAGGAACCTTATTTTTTTTCCTTAAATCTTTTCTTTTTACATTATTTTTAAAATAAAGTTTTTACTGTAAACTCATTTTTTTTTTGAATATTTTTAGTAATACATTTTAAAAATTTTATCCTGAACTTTAACATCTTAAATCAAAATTACCTTTTAATTACCTCTCGATTGTTTTTATATTTGATTCATTATTGTGCACTATATCATTACCTACAATTTTGTTTGATTATTTTTATATTTGTCATAATATTTTTATATTTGTGTCCAGGACCATGGTTTATGTATTTAAGCTTATTATCCCTTTTTAGTTGTAAGCTTTCTTCATTGAACGTGATTTTATCCTGGGTTAATAAATTGCAAAAAAAAATTAAAAATAAATAGAAAAATAACAGAATTTCCATGTTTTCATAATTCATAGAAACAAAGTCTTGCGTTCGGTCTCATATGGAAAATTTTAAAATAATCAAGAATTATATAAACCTCATATACTGTACCTAGTTTAATGTCTACACAACTATTTGTAATATAAACATGGTCTTAGTCTCAAATTTTACAGACCATATCGTTTATACATTACATTATCTGACGAGAAATGTTAATATGAAATGATACAGAATTATCAATATGGGAACATTATACTTCTAACAACATTAGTCTTGCTTCTAGTACTGTATGTGATGTTGGCAACCAACAGTTAATTCTAATGTTATTGTAGACCTTGTGAAGTGCTGCTGTATAAAGTAAGATGCAAAACCAATCAGTGCAAGTGCAAAGAAAATGGACTCGTTTGTACAGATCTTTGCAGCTGTTGTGAGAATGAGGCATGTGAGAAAAAAGACGATACCGATAATGATGGTTACGACTCTGATGAAGAGCAGGAGTACTACGACGATATACGGATGATGACCTCTTATATTAAGCTGTTATGCCATCTTTGCCCTGACAGCTTTACAACGTGCTAAACGCAGATGAAGGTGACATTAGAATTAACTTTGGTTGCCAAAATAACATACAGTACTGGAAGTAGGACTAATGTTATTAGAAATATAATGTTCTCAAAATCGATATTCTGTATCATTTCGTGTCAGATAATTTAATATGAAAACGATATGAATGGTACAATTTGAGACCTAGACCATATTTATATTACAAATAGTGGTGTAGACATTAAACTGAGGTACTGTATGTGGGGTTTATGATTCTAATTTTTGATTATTTGAAAATGTTTCATATGACACCAAAACCAAGACTTAGTTTATGAATTATGGAAACATTGACTGTAGATCAGAGGTCAGAAACATATCTGTCAACCTTGAGAAATTTCAAAGGCTAAGATCGGGTGACACATAACGAGTGCCGAAGGCACGAACAGTGGCTGGGGGCTAATCGATATTAGTGAGTTTATAATGATCTCAGATACAGTAGTTATTAAAAGATAGTTTAAGATAACGAAAGGCATCTTCCCTTCTTATGAAAATTCATTACAAATTGAAAAAGGAACCAAATTTACTCAAGTTTAAGGATAAGCGTAAGTTTTGCCGGTGTTTGCATAAGACCGTAACAATTGATTGGAATGCGTAACACTTACGGCAAATGCGTACGGGTTGACATGTCTGTAGAAATAGCATTGCAGTTGAGGAACTATATTTTAAGTGGAAAAACATCAACTGATATATATTAAAATCAATTGTAGAACAACAAAAAATCAAGTCTAAATTTTTAGTACCTACGGAGATAGAAATTGCATTAACATAATTTCAAAAGTCAGAAATGTCATTTTCGGTCATTTTCCGAGAAAAGATTGTATTGGAGCGAATACAAACTTATATATTTTGATTATTTTGAAACCAATATCAAGTCGTTATTAGAGAGAATATTAACTTACATATTCTGAACAACTTGAGACCAAAACCAAGGCTCTATGTTGAGTAGGACTAGTTATGGAGATATAGAAATTATTTTATTAAAAATTAGGTCAAAGGTCAGAAATGTCATTTTCGGTCATTTTTCAAGTGAATATAAACTCGTATATTCTGAACAATTTGAGACCTAAAGTGTCTATGTTGAGTAGTTATGGAGATACAGACATTTCATTATCATAAGATCAAAGGTCAGAAATGACATTGCCGGTCATTTGCCTGTAAACCTTTTCATTAGAGCAAATATAAACATATACATTACAAACAATTTGAGTCCAAAAGTTTTTGTGATATGCCGTTTTCAAGATATGGACATTTAATTTCAAAATAGAGCCCATTTTTAAAATCAAAGTGGCAGAAATCTGCCATCCATCATGGTTTTTTGTGTTATTTGGGACCACCTAATCATTATCTAAATAGGTTGATCCTTCTATTCATCAAAATCCAAGGGGACCTTATTTTTATGCAAAGTCCCCCTGACTAATAATATTTATATATGTTTTTACTTATGTATATACAGTTGTTCAGTGAATTATTTTTACGGCCGTGGATACTGCAGCAATTAGGCGTGGTGAAATTGAAACTCTATTGGAAAGTATATGGGGAAGATGTGTTGCTTGCATTTACATCGACACCAACAAATGCTCCCATCGTTACAGCAAGATTTGGTGCAGGTAATATATATCCATGTATATTTTGTTGTTGTTGTTTTTTTTTTACAGTATACATAATTATATATTGTTGCCTTTATTTTAGATTTGTTGTGTTCTATCTTATTTGAGAGGGAGATTAATTTTCTTACAACAATACGAAGAAATACAATAAAGTTTTCTATAATTTCCTAATTATATTTATGAAAAACAAACCAAACACTGTATGGTCATGCTGTACCAATCAAGTTGCAGAATCTTCAAAATGTTGAAGGCGGCAACTTAACTGAAAAATAATAAGAAGAAGAAAACAAATACAGTTATTCAAAAACAAAACATCACAAACATCAAAAGATATTTATTCCCTTTGCTGTTTCTGGAATTTCCCTATATGA
Organism: Anneissia japonica; assembly: GCF_011630105.1. Classification (NCBI taxonomy): domain Eukaryota; kingdom Metazoa; phylum Echinodermata; class Crinoidea; order Comatulida; family Comatulidae; genus Anneissia; species Anneissia japonica. The sequence goes on from NW_022758691.1 coordinate 582,324, forward strand.
CTTACCATCAAACTACATATTAGCGTGCTGACAATAATGATTTCTGACAAGTCTATCGTGCGATATTAGTATTAACGTCTGACACGTTTAAAAAATGAAAGGAATTACTGTATCTCCAAAGCGTCCTTGTGGTTTAGTGGTTATGACGTTCGCCGTGAATGGGAAAGGTTCCTAGTGTCTTTTTTTTTGTCAGTTTCCTCTTCTATCACGTTTCACTTTCACTATGTATATATATATATCTACAATACTATATAACTTTTAAAACTTTGAGAGAAATCTGCGAGTGTAAAAAAGTTTTTATTGTCTATGCAGACGCCTTAACCAAATGGATCAACAGTATCGTTGGGAATAATCCTGTCAGGAAGAAATTATTTTCCCATCTGACACATGCATCTGAAAACTTTACTGTATTCCCTAATGTATTGCAAATTTGTTCACTTATTTATTACTTACTTATTAAACATATTTAGGCGAAATAACATATACAGATGAGATGGTAAAGCTTTTTTACAACAGGGTCCTGCAAAGGTAAAATAGTATTATCAACAATAACTTGAAGATTGCCTAAAACATTACTGACCTTAGTTAACAAGAAAACTACCTAAAACAACAAAACACGTTTATTAATTAAGTATAATTTTATTATAACACATATTATATATTTTGTTGTCAATAAGCCCGATCAACCAAGGTTACTCTACGTTACACCAATTTGATATATAGTTGAACAGGTCCAAATAACCGTCGGGAACATTGTATTACACAATGCTACGCCTCAAGAGGGCGTTCGGCCGGATAAATCTTGTAATACGGCTAGAAGCTAGAAATACTGTCGTATATTATATATGATATTGAATTATATGATATATATATATATATATATATATATAATATTGAAAGGAGTTAGCCGTTAACACTGTTGAATAAATATAATATAAATCATCAAAGGTACATATACAGTGTTTACATAAGGACAAGATGGAACATCGTAGGCTACCCTGTAGCTTTCAACGAATGAAGTCCTATAAAAGTCATTGTGTAATAAAATGCCTCCGACGGGATTCGAACCTGCGACCTCTCGCTGACAAGGCGAGCCTCATAACCACTAGACCACGAAGGTTTCATGGTTGAACAGGTCCAAATAACTGTCGGGAACGTTGTATTACACAATGCTACGCCTCAAGAGGGCGTTCGGCCAGATAAATCAGGTAATACGGCTAGAAATACTGTCGTATATTATATATGATATTGATTTTATTACACAATGACTTTTATAGGACTTCATTCGTTGAAAGCTACAGGGTAGCCTACGATGTTCCATCATGTCCTTATGTAAACACTGTATATGTACCTTTGATGATTTATATTATATTTATTCAACAGTGTTAACGGCTAACACCTTTCAATATCATATATAATATATATCTCAACGTAATAAATGATTATCCTAATCAACACATTCAAACAACGGCTCAAAACACATCTTTTTAATTTATATTTAACTTTACCTACGGATTTTTATTTCTAATGTAAATCGCATCGAGGCTTTAGCAAAATGTGTAATTAATATTATCATTATATATATATATATATATATACATGTATATTTATATATAGATGAGACAACAGTAGTAAATGATTTTCCTAACCAACACATTTAAACAACGGCTCAAAACACCTCTTTTTAATTTATATTTAACTTAACCTACGGATTTTTATTTCTAATGTAAAGCGCATCGAGGCTTTAGCAAAATGTGTAATTAATATTATCATTATATATATATATATATATATACATGTATATTCTTCTTTCTAGACTTTTCTGGAGGCTTGTGTTGTTGTGATGTTACAAGAAATGGCATACTTATTGAATCGACAATGCAATTTGGCGTATTTGACTCAACTCCATTCTCAAGGCTCCTTCAACCAGAGACTGTAAATTCTCCAATTCAAGTACTGCTACAATACGATTTGACACCACAACTTATAATCCCCAACGATGTCCTGATTCTAACAGAAGTGGTCGAGAAGTTTGAGAACACATCAGCACAACTAGACGAGCTTGCAAAAGAACTTGCATTGGTAATAAATGATATGGCTATCAGGATCAGTTCCAGAGCTAAGCTGTTTCAACATTTGGTATTTGCTTATCATAGAGCCACAATTCAAGATGATGTAACAGTAATTGCAGATGTGTTATCAAATATAACTGCTAATTGCAAATTTACATTGAATGATTTATGGACTGTGAAAGATGAACTCAGTTATCGAGAGCAGAACCATCACTTGCTGTTTCCATCCTATTTGAAAGAAAATATTGATAACGCTATAGTGTCGTTAGAGTACAACAGAAATGCCTTATTCATTCAGATACAATCAACATTCGTCAACGAATCTATCAGTGGTACTGGTTTCCTCATCACATGCAAAGTATGTTTTTCGGAAAGTTTGTGCATGCCTGCCTTGGAAGTCAATGTTTTCGATTCCGCATCGAACAAATATTGTAGCGATACTGCAACTTCTTTTCCTTTTGAAAATTATGGAGACGCAATTTGGCTTTCAGGAGAGTATCAAAATGAAGTTACACTGAACAGTTTTATTACAATCCCTGCTATTTCCCAACTTGTTGTGGCAATGAGCTCTACAGAAGAACGTTTCTCAGGGAAAGTACGTGCAAATGCAAACCTGCTCGGTATTAACAAAGCTACTACCATGTACATAGAACAAAGAGCGGGTATTTACTTCGGCTTGTCGGATAGGCTTTGGGGATTCTACGATTGTGATATAAATATTACTTCGGATTTTACCTCTTGGGATTCGATGATACTCAATGCGGAAGGTAATATTGCTGTAGAGAAAGAAACATCGCTAGCAAACATTTTGAAAGATAAAGCCATTACTATAGCAGAACGAAATCTGCACATGGCAGAGCAAAGAATAACACAGGGAATTTCGTCTGTAGACATGGCACAGAGCAAGCTCAATAATGCTTTGATTGAGCGTCAGATGAAAGAAGCCATAATGATTGAAGCTCAATTAAAGTACGACTTGTGTTTACGTAATTTAGAGGCTGCAAATGATGAGGTAGAGCGGGCACAATTGTCATTTGAAGAAGTAAGTGATGATATACTTGAACTAAAAGACGAGTTAGATTTGGTATGTGCGATTGTACCTTGTCCTGGTATATGCATCCCAACAACAGAAGTCATACAAACAACAAATAAAGTTTATTCTTTTGTCCCCTACAAATGCTGTACTGATAGAAAAGAAGACATCGTTGTTAATGAAAGAACCCGTTGTTGTAAGGAATGTATGGACTACACTGCAGTGAAAAAAACATCAATTAAATTCAACCTTGTTAAGTTGGTCAAAGGTATATTTTCGCTAGTGTCGAAGCAATATAAAAAAGGAGTTGTCTCAATCGTAAGCTCAATAGGCTTAAAAAGGAGCAAACGTATGGCGGGTAGAAAATCTAAATGTTGTGAAGAATGTTATAATCCTGTAAAATTTGAAGTTAAATTTAGATCATGTAGCTCGTGCACTAAAAAAAAGATAATTGGTCAAATAACAAAGCCTGAAATAGTTGAAAACATGTGTGGGTACCAGATACCTGATTCCAATTGTATAAGAAGCAACGAGAATTGTCGGAAAGTAAGAAGTAAATTGTTTAAACAATCAGAATCATCAGCGCCTGGCTTGGCTTCCCCAATAGCTAACCTTGAAAATGCTAAATTAAATGCAGCAGTAAAAGAGTCGAATTTGAATGAAGCCCGAATTGAACTTGAAAATGCGAATAGTCAATGGGACGTTGCGTATGAAAGGATGTATGTATTGCAAGAAAATCTGAATAACTCAAAGACTGCCCTTGAAGAAGTTCAAAAAGATGTTCAATCTGATCTGAATATTGGACAATTTGAGTTGAATGATTCTTTAAGTAACAGTTTTATTATTAACAAAATCAGCTTTAACGTTGATTTGACAATCCCCGATATGACAATAATTCCCATGGATATCAGTTACACGTTGTTAAAAGTGCCCAACCGTATTCGAATTTTTATTGACTTCAACAATCTAAACTACACTATCGATAAAGCCGCAGTGTTTTTAGCTAACGAAATATTTCGTAACGATAGTAACACTTTAAGGAAAAAAAGAGAAGTTTACCTTTCTGATTCAGGCTTCAGTTATCATCAAAAACGAGACATTTCCCCGATCACCACTCAGCCACAAATCGATAGTGTTAACTATGATTTCATGACAGACAATTTCAATGTAACTGATAATATAAAGCGTGATCAGAAAACAGTTTATACTGAAGAACTATGTCACATATTTACTGAACTTGTGCAGTACATCGAATACTCCTTCCATACGCTGTCGAATATTGCAAAAACATCATTCATTGATCCATTCGAACCATCTGAAACTCTTCTTGATGACTATGCATATAACTTGTCGAAGCCTTTTGCAATTAGTGTCAACGAAACTGCTGCAATAGTTTTTTTTAATTTAACAAGAGGAGAGCTAGAGGAAACAGATGATGTACCATCCGATGAGTTGGAATCAGATGCATTATCGAGGGTCATTTATTCGGAAAAAAGAAAAGTCAACAGCACGCAGTCTTTGCTTGAAACTGACGATATTTTTTCAAGATGGGAAGCTACAATGAACAGATACATTACCAATGACAGTCGAATGTTTGAATGTAAAACATTTACTGATTGCTTAACCTCAGATATAGAGCATCTAAATAATATACTAGAAAATCGCATGGGTTATAATGAATTATCTTCTATAACAACATTCACTCATTCACTCTTGAATAACGGTGAACTGAGTGTAGAGGAAGCAGAATATAGCGCAGTGTTTGTTCTCAATCATACAAACTTTTTGACTAAGAATAATGACATATGTCTGAAAAGTCCTGTCATTACACGGCACCCGGTGTCACAACTTGTTACTGTTGAAGGAAATGATACAGAGATCGTGTGTCAAGCAACTGGAGATCCTGCACCAACGTTCAGTTGGACATTCAATGGCCGAATTTTAGACAATGAAAATTCAAACACTCTACACATTCAAGAAGTTTCAAAATCTGATTCTGGAGTTTACGTGTGCCATGCCAGTAATGAGGTCACTTCTGTGCAGTCGCTACAATGTAAACTCATTGTAGAATATCCACCAGTTATAAATCAACACCCAGAAGATAGTGACATTGATTACGGGAATCCTGAAGGGGTATTCTTCGCATGTAACGCTTCATCTTTTCCTTTAGCTAACTTCAGATGGTTCTTCCAAGAAGTATTAACATCAGATTTGACCCTCATTGAAGGGGAGACTGGCACAGGTCTAGAGATACTGAGTCCAGGTTTTCATCATGGCTGCTGGTACACTTGCGAAGCATCAAACAAGCACGGAACAACGCTGTCTAAACCAGCAAGACTTACAATATTGAACATAACAATGCCAGACGTTTCCAGTCGAGTCCTATGGATCTAACATTGTTAGAAGTAGAAAATTCAACGTATCTTAATCAGTCTGTTGCAAGTGCAATTGAAAATATATTAGAAACTGGTGACAAAATGTTCAAGGTTTCCTATCACCCCAAAGAAAACCAAGGGCAAAACTCAATTCTTACAGAAGTATCATTTACACTAGAGCACACCAATGTAACGTCTATCGATCTTCTGAATGCTAGTAGAGAGGAGGCTGCATACCAAATGGCCGATAAGATAGATAGCCTTCGCGTGAAAGCCCTGGCACTGGATAGTCTTTTTAAACCCGGAGTACAATTTGAGCAGGATGGTAAAGCCATGGAAGTGATCAGCTTCAAAGTGTATTATAATGGCCCGATCTGCCCTCCTTCACAGTACGCCGATGCAAATGGATACATATGTGGTAAGTTAGGCTAATGACTACACAGCGACATTTTTTCTGGAAATCCTTTAAAGCCCAGGAATAATTAAGCAATCATTTTTAACAGGCTTATTTTGTTCATTGCGTTGACTAATTTTGCAAGACAATATGTCTTCCATGTTTACAGTATAAAAATCTGATGGGGTTTTTCAGCAACCTGTGTAGCCCGATTATAAAGCAATTATATTTAATTATGTAGAATTTTATTAGATTACCAGTAATTCTGGTCATAATTGTATTTTACTGTAGTTGACTGCCCACCAGGGTCGTTTAGAAGTAATGAAAATCTACCAGCAGCGTGCGAGATGTGTCCAGAAGGAACTTACCAACCGAAAGCTGGTCAGCTAAGGTGTCTTGAGTGTAAAGGAGAGAGTACCCTAAATTCAAGAAACTGCCTTCAGCAATCCAGTGAGCTTTATTTTTAATACATGATCATCTTTTATTATTCAGCAATCCAAAGACATTTATTTTTAATACATGATAATATGTTATTATATAAAGCTAAGAGGCGTACAACAAATTTAAAAGAAACTACCGAATTTTAGGACAATATCATTTCAAATGTTAGAATAGATTAAAATAGATTCTCCATAGAGACTGCCTACATATACATATAAAAGGTGTTAAATCATTTATCAAATTACACCAAAAAAAATCGATGGAAAATCCCATGTAAAATAATAATTTTGTTTTTAGCGACGGCCACGATCTTCAAATTCATGGTATAGCTATGTGCTATATGTATTTATTGGCCAACTTCCTGTCCTATAGCACAGAAAAACCACAGGTATTGTTTGGTTACATTGATGGTATCTTCATGATCTGGAATCATGGTGAAGATAGTGTGGACACGTTACTACTAAACATTGAACTTGGCTCGTTCGATCATTACTGCTACTAAATCCACTAGCAGTGTGGACTCGTTTACATTACCGCAATTTGTGCAAACCAGATCCCTAAATCCACTGATAGGCCTAAGCATTATGAAGCCGCTCATATATAAACAGTAATCCCCAAAAATGTAGTAAAAATATGCTTTCATCAGATTTAAATTTTCAGAATCGCACTGAAGTACTATCCGGACACCACCACAATATAAATTATCAGTGATGATCTATTGAAACTGCCACCGTATTAAAAAGCAAAATATATTAGTCAGGTCTAATATAAAGAGATAAATTAACTCTTCTGACAACCACCACCTGGGCAGTCATCTTCGTAGTTCATCATAATTATTATTATATTCCTCTTATTATTATTATTATTATTATTATTATTATTATTATTATTATTATTGATAATACATTGATAAGATGATGATGATAATGACGTTAGTAATAGTGATGACAACTACGATAACGATGATAATATATGGTGATGACGACAACGACGACGTTAACGCTGATGACAATATTATTTATGCTTCAGATATCCATAAAACTTCTGACTGTTTAAGTAACTATTAATAAAGGTAATTTACTAAAATGAATGTGATCTGACTTTGTTTTTAGCTGAAAATCCTTCTATGACCACGACGGAACCGACCACGACCTTCTATCAACATAATATAACCTCGAAAAGCTACCATGTCTCCAACAGGCCAACGGTATATTTTACGTTTCTGTTTTAGGACTGTACATATTTTTACTGGTATGGTATGGTAGAAGTCACTATGGCTACAGAATCGATTGTATTCTTTTCGTTCATCATGTAAAATGTACATTAACTTACACTTAAAAGGCTGCACTTTGCTAAATTGCAAACAAGGTTGATTAATGCAACCTACATTAATTTCATTTTACTTGTTCCAAAAGAAAGATGAAATAATTGTTTGGCGATAATGGGTCATGTAGCCACACAAGAGTGTCCGGACGCTTAGTGGTACTAAAAAGTGGAACAGGGGAATATAATGCTAGGTTGCCGACCAAACAACCGCCAATTGCAAAATAAACCAATTATTTCCCTTCCGCCATTTTTGTCTCATTTTCAAAAATCATAAAAAATACCAATAAAAGCAAAGTTGAATGAGACTTGCCAAAAGGAGATTGAAAATCTCAGTCGAGTGGGTCACCAATAAGTTACTTAGGCCTTCTACGATATTAGCAAAAGAATAATTATAAACATTAAAATTTCATAACATATAAATATAATATACATTAACTATTGCAATGATAATAATAATAATAAATAATAATTGATAAAAAGATTATCTTTAAATACTTTTGGTTAAAATACAAATGTGAATGCATTAATATTATTATTATTGTTATTATTATTATTAATAATATTATTATTATTATACAAATATTGAACACTGTAAAAAAAAACTTGAATTTTAGGAATAATACTTATTCTTATCCCATTTAATAATTGAATTTGTAAACATAATGAAGCGTTGTTTTTTTTGTAGGTCGACAGTGTTGTTAGCCGATTAATAGTGGTACTACCTGTTGTTGGATCTGTTGCATTCGTTATCATTTCTGTGGTTGTCATATTGCTTGGTAAGAAGCCAGTATATCCCATAATGGAAAAAAGAAAAAATATCTGTACCACTTTTATTTGGCCTACACTACTTTCTACTACTACTACTACTATTACTACTGCTGCTGCTGCTGCTGCTGCTGCTGCTACTTTAGATAATGTAAAAATTAGCCCTATATGAAATATTACAATAGTAATAATAATATAATTATAATTCATATTATAATAACAATATAATAATGCAATAGTATAATCAAATTATAATAATATCGATAATAGCAACTGTCAGTGATAAATCCAAGAGGTGGAAAAAGGATAACACACCACCCGCCCCTTGTGGTCCTGCTTCCTTGGACATTAGGTCAACGATTGCCACTCACCCTACTAAAGACAGTATTAGTATCAGTAACAACAACAGTGGCGTATTTAGACGTCTTGAAATTGGGGTGCTGATGGTGGGGAGCGAAGGTGAGGTGGGGTGGGGGGCTCGATGATCAGTTAAGGGGAGCTAATTCGCAAAATAAGGTGATTTTAGGTGATTTTTAACTACTTGACTTTGATTTGGAGAAGGGCGACTGAAGGGGCGCGAGTAATTTTTGGGGGACGAGCGCCCCCCCCCCCCACGTAGATACGCCATTGAACAACAACAGTAAAAGTAATACTAAATAACAATAACAATAACAACTACAATAATAATAGTTACAAAAAAAACTAATGATTTTTTTTATATGTATATTATTATTCTGTAGTCAAACGTGCTAAGAAGAAAGCCAAGATCGGAATAGAAATCTCAGTACAAGATGATCAGATTTTAGAGCCAATCAAACACGAGGAAAATATATATTCGTTTGTAAACGGACTAGACGATGCTCATGCTACAGATGTCATGTAGAAGACAACCTGTGTTACATTTGTACCTTTGATGTTAAAGATGTACTCTATATAAATCCAAAACCACTGAATAGACACCTGAAAGTTCCTGGTTTTTCTATAGAATCATAGAATATTCTCTTTGAAAAAAAGTGCAACCATAAAGAAAATGTATATATATATATATGTATATATATATAT
>NW_022758691.1:592443-595419 GCF_011630105.1 Anneissia japonica
CTTTTAAATTTATTTCTACCATGGTTTTCAATCTTGTCCATTTGTTCCTGCATTAATTATAATATTTCTAGGCTTTTATGCTTAACTAATACACTTCTCTTTCAGTTATCTTAACTTACTAGCATAAATAAAATGCTATTAAAAGTTTTGAACATTTTTGTTGAATGTTCAATTTCTTTTAATATCATAATACGCCTAAATAGGTCATTGCCATACCATTAGTGGAAATGTAATATGACGTGATATTTAATATTTACATATTTAATGGCAAACTAATCCACTATCTTATTTGTGTCATTTTAATACGCAGAATTGTATAAGAATTTAGAAATAGCTTGCAGTGAAATAAACTGCATTTGAATAGATTGCAGTGAAATAAAGAAATTGAAGCACGCGGCTTTGGAAGTCCAATTAGTGACAATTTGATTATCCATCCACGATTTACTAACGTCACTTCAGTATAATGGTTGTTATCCTTACAATAATGTTTTAGTATAAGCGGCCCGTGCAGAAAACCCCATCATATTTGCTGTAAATTATTTGAAATAATAGTACACAGTAAAATAAAACAAAAGTGACTCCAAATAGAGAAAGTGAGGCCATTTTACTCAACGTTTCGACTTTATTAAGTCATCATCAGGAATGTGCACAGAATGTTGAAAAAAATCGATTACATTTCTCTGACTTACTGTCATTATTGTTACTGTTAAGTCACTCTTTAATTTGAGACCACTTTTGGGACTGAATATATTTAGGTGGCCTCCAGATTTTCGTCTCCAACTAGAGGGTTGGAGACGTCTGTCATTTTTCGGAGTCACCATACTCATATTCTAGAGGGTTGTGTTATTGAAGATTGCTATAGTTGGTACAGTACATTGAAAAACTACTGATTTCAATTCAATTCAATTTATTCACATAATGCATTGAATGATAATGATGAAAAAAAAGCGTAGAGTAGACAGGCAATGCATTTATGTCTGTTGATACCAATCATCACTTTAAATGCTTTAAGTCTGGTACTACCAGAAACATAAATAATCAAGGTTGGTGGTGATAATAATAATAAAAATACTTTTGAAATAATATAGAGACGTCTCGGAATTAGATGTGTTTAAAAAAAGGATACATCGTCATTCATTATTAAATTATTATTAGTATTATTCATGGAAGGTAGTTATATAAGGTACAATATCCTTGATACAATCACAAGAATATTGAGATATTTTTCAGTGGTACAGTGGTATATTTACCATGGGCGTCGATCGGTGGGGGACAGGGGACACATCCATAACTTGTCAAGGTAGGGATGGATCATATCAATTGCCCCACCCCCCTATCTTCCACAAACCTTCTATAATTCATACCCCACTTTTCAAAGCGAATGGAAAGAATAACAATTTTTGTTTATTCACTTTTCCAAATGCGGTGCGTATTTCCGGACCAAAACCGAGTAAAAACGAAATTGTCTGTTACCACTACATCGATTTTATGGGTGCAACGGTTATCAGAGGCTAAATTTATTGTGAAAACAATAAAATAAATATAATTATATAAACTCACCAAAAGTAGTCGTGTTTGGTATCGTTGGAAAGCTCTTCCGATGTTGAATAATGTATTGCAGTATACATATCAGAAACGGTGCAGTGTTTCATATATTGTCCCATAAATTCCAATTATGGCATATCATATTAAAATAAACAGGACCCATTTGCGTAACTCGAGAGCTCTCGGGGTGGGGGGTGTGGGGTGCGCTCATACTACTACCTAGCACATTACTACCAAGGCTTAAGTAACGCATGTGTTTTTCTGGGCGAAGTCCAAGTCCAAATGGGCCCTGGAGAGGCCACTATTTATACTTACAGTAACACTGATACGCAGCACTCTCCTCCAACGCCTTAACAATACGTAACCTTTTCTATAATTTCCAAAAAACCAAATGGACCAATCCCACAAACACAATATTTGGCAGATTTATTAGAAGGGGTTTTTTTTCAACTATGTCTCAGGATGCCCCACTATGGAGGTTTGACGAGTTATGTAATGCCTGTGTGCTTTCTGGGGAAACACTTACTTCCTCCATGTCCCAAAGAGTCCCTGAAAGGCGATGGGCCCCTATCTTACTACTACCGAGCAATCTAAAAATACAACGCTTTTGACAAAATATTTTTTTTTTATTTTTTCAAAAATGTATGAGCCCAGGACGGCTGCATAACTACCCACCTTAAAATCCGCCTCCGACTTTAAACATGTCAATAAATAAAGAATAAAATACATGGTTATCCATCATAGTAAGCCTATTATTAAATATTATTGAAATCGATTAAAATAATGTATACATTATAGTCCTATTAATAATTCGGATATTCGGATGATAAACGCCTGCAACATCATCAATTGGACCTTAAAGGACGATGGTCATTTTATTCAGATTGTCCTTATGTTTCAGAGCAACATAATTTTTGGAATCACACTTGGAGTGACACTTTATTAAAAACAATCAATGAATTTTGTTACTCAAACGTCTTTATATTGATATTTTCAAGTCTATTAGATGACCTGAAGAAAAAGTGATCCAGAAGTCGTAGGCTTACTATGTACAATATATTTTGGCGAACGTAAATTTTTGTCCGTCTCTGAATTTTAATAGTGTTACTGTAATAGAGCCTATTATTAAATATTGGAATGGATAATAGATTTATAACCAGGGAGCAGAGCAGCTAAGCTCAGTTGCCGAAACTGGTGGTAGCCTCTGTGTGCGCTGAAACGTGGGGATCTCTAGGTCTCCGATTCAAATCAAATCAAATCATTCTTTATTGCATCACTCAAAATGGGTTGAATTTTACAAAAGTACAAAAGCAGAAAAATCTAAACAAATCAACATTTAAACATTTTTCAACAAAAAAGACCCACATCACAAAAACAGCAAAAGGAAACAGGTTTAAAGGGCAAAAAGGCAACCAATATTAAAATTATTAT
>NW_022758691.1:595574-610686 GCF_011630105.1 Anneissia japonica
ATACTTTTCTTTTTATCTCCATTTTTCAAATTTGGTGGGGTCCCGGGCCGAGAGGGGGCCCCTCTCTTTAATCGTTATAATATTATATATGGCCTACAGTCTAGTTCAGAGACACTTTATAGTGTTATTTATCAACAAAGTCCTTTTTGGTCAGGGTGCCTAGATCGAGGAACCTATAGGCTGTCTCTTATACACATCGTGTAGAGAAATGTCGACTTGTTTCGCCAACGTAACAAGCATTACAGCCTGCACATACAAATTTGTAAACGACACGCGAACGGAGACCAACTGGGATGGGATCTTTAGCTGAAAACAAATTTTTAATTTTAAATGAGGAAAATACAATTTTTAAATTTAAGTCATCACAGAATTCATTCGATAAGGCACGGATTTTCTTACTAAGGACTTTGGAAAATGTGCCGACATAATATTACTATTATTAATAATATTATTATTATTAATATTATAGTAATTATAATTATTGTAGTGAGATTATTATAGTTATTTTAATTACTGACTTAAAAATGAACAAACATTCACCTCTACATGGAGTCCTTTCCAGCCTTTTTGGAGGATAAATTCTTTAAGTTTTATAACTTGTTAATTGGAAGGGGCTTTAGAAAGGAGGTGGTGTATTGAATTCTTATCACTGCTCTCCTTGTATTTCAGTTGGAGGGCTGAAATGCAACAGACATTTAACCTGTTGGTCCCGTGTGTATTATGGCCTGTGTGCACGTTAAAGAACGCAGTATACTAATTGGAAATGAGTAGGAAATTGTTTCCCGGTGTACAGTGGCGTAACAACTATGCGCTCTTGTGCGGCAGTCTGCAGGGACCCCGTCACCTAGGGCACCGAAGTGCCCAAACCCGTAGGGTCCTCGCTCGGCCACCCTTACTCAAAAGGGCTTTGTTGATACATAACAGCATAATGTAAGACATATGTCATAGTATATTCCGTGAAGGTTTAATGGGGGCCCTGTCGGCCTGGGGACCCGTTAAATTTTCCAATTGTTTTTAAAATGGAAATTATACTCGCATTTTAAGTGCCATTTCCTGCCACTTCGAGGTGCCGTATTCATATATGATCTTACCTTATCCCCAAGCATGCTGGGGCTGAGGTGGCATAGGTGTGTGAAAGTCCCTCCCTACCCACATTCCCTCTATTTTGAATACCTTGATCTGGAACTGATATCATTTATTTCGTTGTTAAAAGCAATCTAGAATACAATGCCATATATTAGAAAAACGAGCACATTTAAATTCCCACAATCAAATTGGTGACCGGATCAAAAAGGGGCCCTTAGTCTCAGAAAGCCACAGGGTCCCGGGCCCATCGTTAGGCCACTGCCGGTGTAGTGCCCAATCACCACCAGAAGGACCTCACTGGAAACAAGTATTCTTCCGACTTTTGTGGGTTATCCTTGGTGTTTACACCGAATATATTCATCCACCCGTAAGGGACAGATATAGAGAAAGAATTTTGTTTAGAAATGGTGGAGACCACAGACATTTTTTTTAAAATAGCTTGTTTTGGAGTAGGCCTATAGTGACGTCATGCTCCCTTCTTTCTGGTCTTTCTTCTCTCTTTCTTCTTTATTTTTGGGGGGTTGGGATAGACCCGTGTCTTCTGGACCTACCCTGAAACGATTGATTGAATGATTGTTTGATAATACTTTTTATATTGGCAAAGCTAAGAAAATGCATGCGCATATGCATAGACCTAATACATATATATGTTGCGCGCAAATATTCAAATCAAATTAACATTTTTTGGCATTGTCTAAAAATTAAAATCTTTTCATCCTTAACACTTATCTGTAGGGGGATTGCCCACCCCGGTGTCACTTCGTGAGCAAAAATATTTTACTGATATGCATGGTGCTCCTAACATTGTTTCGGCCCGGGACCCACGACTCGTCGTTGCACCACTGGGAGGACCATGGCTATTAATGTTATAACAAATCAATCAGCCAATCAAATATATTATACAACACGTAACATAACGGTACCATTGTTCATAGTTACAAGTATTTACTGTATGTAGAATCACCAATAAATAGGAAAACACAACATACTGTATTTGCCTTGCCTATCCGGGATTCATTTGGACTTGGAGGAACTAAGCATTTCCCCAGAAAGCACACAGGTGTACATATCTGGTCAAACCTCCATAGTAAAATGATGGGTCGTAGTTGGACTGACCCCTTCTAATAAATCAGCCAAAGAGTGTGTTTGTGGGATTTTGTTCTATTTGATTTTTTTGAAAACTATAAAAAAAGTTACTGTATTGTCAAGGCGTTTTATTAGTAATGGGTAGTACAGTAGTAAGAAGAGCTTTCATATGATACCAAACACGACAACTTTTGGTAAGTTTGATTTTTTGACCTTTTGTGTCATGTGACTTTGTGTCTATATTGCTGTCAATATGTATTATGTTGTTTAGGTGTACTGACAATAAATGATCAGTGTTTAATTCCCTTTCCATTGACACCAATCATGACCATGTTTTATGTGGTGCTTGAAATTCAAAATGGCGGCCGATGGCGTTGTAAAAAAATGGCACCTAACTTTTTTTAATTCAGCGCAGTAAAAATGATAAAATTAGTCGATAAAATCTATTTTCGCACAAAAATCTATTTGGATTACATAGAAAACTGTACTAGTAGCTTATATAACTCGTTCTTATTTTATGTACATTTTAAATATATTTTGCGATTACTTTAAAACAAACCTATTTTTTTTTAATTATGTTCCATTCTGGCTTGAGTGACAGTAGTTTTTATATGCCTAGTTTGTTGCCGGTTTAGAAATTATGAGTTTAGACACCAAAATCATATCTGTAGCTTATTTAATTCCAATTTTATGCACATTTTAGATAAATTTGGCCATTTGTATACAAGGCGTAAAATCAAGTGTCAACAGGGCTTAGGGTGACCAGAAGGGATTAATAAGGATATCTGGCTATGTGGATTGCTTCTAACATTCCACTCCCCCAAACTCATTTTTTTTTCAGATTTTTGTCTAGTCTAGTAGGATATTCTTTTCTTACATTAAGGATGAAGTCAAACATGTTAATAATTGGGATGTTGAACAATTTAAAGAAAAAACACATATCGATGACTTTCCGACGTTTTATAAGAGAAACAAAACCCAAATCAGCCATCCGGTCCTCATAGGAAATATATCCAATATTCCCAATCCTAAGAGAACAAGTCTGGCCAAAATAATACCTAGTGAAATCTCTCTGAAAGCGTTCAATCTTGGCAATATCACATTCCATATAGGGGTTCCATACTGGGGACGCATAATCTAATATGGGAAGACATAGACTATTGTACATAGTGAATTTAGATCGGCCAGTGAAACGTTTAATAAAACCAAGTACTCGGTTGGCCTTATTACACATTGATTGAATATGGAGATGCCATTTTAGGTTTGATTGACCAATGTGTTCAATTTTCAAAGTTTATTTCAATATGATTAACTTTGTATGAAAATAGCAATGGGATTTGGCGCCGATATTGGAAGAAAAACTGACTTTCTCATGACTCCATGTGGCAACATTATTCAATTCAGATTGCAGCTTGATGGCATCTTCATCAGAAGAAATGGACCTAAGAATAACAATATCATCTGGGCATACATGAAAATTGAGGTGGGAGATGAAATAGCGTTTTGCAAATCACTAGTAAACAGGATAAAAAGAAGCGGTATGGAACCCTGAGGGACACCGGGTTGAACAAAAACAGACAGAGAGCATTCTCCACTAAAAATAACACTTTGAGTACGATGCAGAAGGAAATCACAAATCCACATGTGAATTTGCCCAACAATCCCAATTTATTTAAGTTTGCTGAGCAAAGTAGCATGTGGAACTTTGTCGAAAGCCTTCGACCAATCAAGAAATATTGCATGGACATCAGGGGGGTGATTCACATCAATAATACTCGCCCATTCGTGGTACACCCTGGTCAAAATTTGGTTGCCAGAATAACCCGGTATAAAACCAAATTGACAAGGGGAAATTATGTTGTTAGTCGAGCAAAACGAATATATATGATTATGTAAAATCCTCTCCATCAGTTTATACGACCGAAGTGAGTGAAATGGGGCGATAAGATTCAAAGGAACCCCTTGTCGCCCTTCCCCTTATATATAGGAACAACGTGAGCAAATTTCCATGCAGCAGGAACTTGACCAAGTTGTATTGAATGATTTAAAAAATCAGACACATGATAAGAAAATGCAGTTTTAAGCATTTTAGCCGATATTAAATCGGGTCCAGGAGCAATGTTTTTCAGATTACCAATGGCCTTATATACAATATCAGGAGTAAAGTTAATAACATCAATTTGGTTGTGAGCGCCGACACGGACGTTGTTATACCAATACCAATCCGTATTAAGTGTGGTAGGATTGCTAAAGCAACTTTTAAAGAACGAGTTAAATTTTTCAGCAATTTATTTATACCTGTTCATTATCCTTAAATGATCTAGGCATACCAAGCATACGTCGTTGACTTAATGCAGACCAAATATTTTTTGATTGATTACCATGGGCAGTAACAGGCAGGTTATTTAAGTAATCGACATAAGAATTGCGAGTAATGACCCGTAGTCGATTACTAAACTTTTTTTTTCCAACAAAGTAATTTGCCAGATTGTTTGGCTTTCCTAAGCAGAGTGCTTTTCTTTTTTGACAAGTAAACAATTTCGGGTGAGATCCAGGGTTTTCTGGGTTTCCCTTTTTCCATCTTACTGGGGATGGCAGAATTAATACATTTAAAAAATAATTTGGACCATATATCCCAAGACTCATTAATGTCAATAGTTTCATATGCTAAGTTCCATGACGAATGGTTAATAAGAGAATGCAATAATATTTCATTAGTTTTGCCATAACAATAAATTTTACGTTTAACAAACTTAGGTTTAAATTTAGGTAACATGGGTAACTTTACAACTATCAATACAATCAATATTATTCGTCAGTAAAAGATCAGGATTGCTACCAACAGTCATACAACCTCCAATAATACCTAGTAGGTTGCATTTTTATAGGTTCAAAACCAGCGCTACTAAAGGTATCAAAGAAAAGTTTACTTTGGGTGTTTAGCCCATTATGATTTAAATCAACCCAATCCCAAACTACTTGAAGATTGAAATCACCGACTAGTATAAAGAGATCATTAGATGACTGCAAAGATTCAAGAAAAGTAATAAATTCAATAATAGCTTCATTGTCTCGTTCCTCATGAGACGACGATCACAATATCTGGAGATTCGATGGAACAAAGCACGTCGAGATCGGAGATCTTATTCTTTATGCTGTGAGCGTTATTATAATACAGCATCAACTGCGGAGGAAGAGATGATATATCCAATGAATCTGGTGTGGAAATACTGATGTTGCAATCACGTACTCTTAAAGAAAGAGTAAGAAAAATTCGGCAGTGCACACGAACAACATGTCCAGGGTGAATTTCTGTAGTAAACATGAGTGGTTGCGCTCATGGATATATATTTGATATGGAAAACAATACCACACTCGCAGCAGCTAACGTTTTTCTGATTAGATCTTACCGTCTTTCCACAGGTTATACATTTAGGTTTAGGTTCAACAAACTTATTTCCGATGTTTTTCTTGTAGGCAGGACCAGGGTGAGGTGAACATCACCGCTTGTCAAAGTGCTATAGTGGTTGGAGTAATATTTTATCTGTCCACCGATGAAACGTCTCATTTTAGATAAATCAGGTACCTTATTCTCCGTTTCAGGTAAGTGTAAGTACCCATCATATGGCACAGGTTGTTTTCTCTTCAGTGAAGAATTACAAGCTTTGAGACGACCACAGATAACTTTATTCGAGATTAACATAGACTCAGTTAAGAGAAGAAGGATGGAAGCAAACAAAAATGCTAGTGAATTCATGATGTTCGGCACCTGTAGTTAGTCCTGAGAGTGCCATTTACGGCCAACTAGAGCTCCGTTATAATTATAAATGTTCTTACTTCAGCCCTAGCCATAGTGGGGCTGAGGTGGTCTACACTCTCCATCTGTAAAATTCTCTCCCTGAGCTCAGCTCAGTAGTAGTGTAGTGTGGAAATAAATGTTAATTGCATTCCTTAAAATCAATTAGATACGCCTTATAAAACGCTATAAGCGGCAGTGCTTCGGGGGGTTTCACCTCTTGGCCCCAATCATGGCTTGAGCTTCTGCCCAAGGCTTTCTTATTTTGCATTTCTCCCCCCCCCCCCACCGACTTTCAACCACGGATCGACTCCTTTGATATTTACACGCATAACGTCATGGTTTTTAATAGTAATACATGATATAGCAATTAAAACAATGAGTGTCTTTAATCCCGGCTATATCATAATTATCCCTACCCCGTACATTTACTTCTTGGACTAAATTTTCGCAATGCAATTTCCTAGAAAGAAATAATGTAACACTGATGTTGTTGTTGTTGTTGTTGTTGTTGTTGTTGTTGTTGTTGCTGTTGTTGTTGTTTTTGTTGTTGTTAGAGACGTATGGGCTACTATTTAGAACTTTCCACTATATTTTGTATTGTAGAATTCAAATCAAATAAAAAAAAAATCATCATGTTTATTGGGTTACTATGATGTCACTATGCCCACATAATAATGGCAGAATCATAAAATGTTCACATTAAACTTTATAGTAAAACGGGATATTGCTTTATTGAATACACTGATATTACAGAATTTTTTGGGAGGCGTATGTTATACGTGCTATTATTAATACGACCCATCAATACTTCAATAGGAATTCATTCATTAGAACATTAACTACGGGACAACCTTATTAAGGGGACACTTTTTTGGTCCCGAACATGTCCCGTTATTAGGGGTTATATTTTATTGCTTTAATCGTTATTTCCTCGTAGTCTATATTATTTTAAACGGTATAGAAGGGTTGAGTAGGCATGGGCAATGACTAAGAAGATGGAACAAAAACTAAATGCAACACAAAGAAGTATGAAAAGGTGTATGTTGGGGATCACCAAGTTAGACAGGAAAAGTATAAACTGGATCAGAGAGCAAACAAAATTTATTGATGTTATGCAAGTAGTAAAAAACAAGAAATGGAGATGGGCAGGGCACCTCGCCAGAACAAATGACAACAGATGGACGAAGCTAACAACTGAATCGACTCCCCGTATAGGCATACGAGGTCGAGGAAGACCTAAAATCAGATGGAGGGATGAGATCGTGAGATTTGCCGGAATTTCCTGGATGAGAGCTGCACAGGACAGACGTGGATGGTTTCAGCTTGGGGAGGCCTTCGCCCTGCAGCGGGCCGAAAACTGCTGAAATGATGATGATAGAAGGAAGTTCAAATTAGCATTTCAATAGTGTTTACAATATTTGTTATAATTGACACTATTGAATAAGAAAATACACAAATTATCTAATATCAGAGGCATTTGTCATTTCCGCGTACTGTTACTAGTCTGCATTATTTTAAATTCCATTAAGGAAGTTAAACTAAATAGATATTATTATCACAACACGAGTGCACTTTCCATTTCAATGATGTTTACTTTAATATAATAATCACTGCAATTTATGTCAGGTCTCCTTTTGGGAAGGGATGACTTTATAAGACAAGATATGTACGTGATACCAGTTTAATAATTATTCTATAATTAATTGGCTTAATAATAATAATAATAATAATTCATTTCATTTCATTCTTTATTTCGGAAATTGCATATCCATATCTATAATATGGAGAATAGGAGTTTAAGCATATAATAATAACAACAAACAAAAATCCCTAACGACTAAACTGTAATTTCTATCGCAATAATACATATATATATGAAAAAATGAGTATTGCGTATATTATACTTAATAATAATAATAATAGAAATAATAACACTAATCCTAATAATAATAATAATAGTGGTTGTTTTTCGGGGTTTTTTTTATTTTTTTATTTTGTGTGTGTGTGTGTGTTTTTTTTTTTTTTTTTTTTTTGTCTTGTGGCGTTATCCTATTTTTATTTCTTCTTATATTTTATCATTACATAATTTACCATTTTAATAAATATGCAGCATTATAAAATATATAATAAGTATGTACAAAGGTAAAAATCATTAAGATTAAAGGATGAAGGGATACAAGAAGAAGGAAGAGAATTCCAGAGAATCGAGGTTCGGATGATGAAGGAGCGAGAGTGGGAGACGGTGCGAACAGAGGGATTAAACACAGTGTACTGATGGCTAGTGTGAGTCGACCGGGTTACACGAGCAGGGAGAAAGTAGCGGCATGATAGATTTAAGCTCTTCCGAGCATTTTCCAAACGAGTAACGGTACTGTAGGTTGTTAAAATTGGAAGCGTGTAAACTTATTAGGCCAATTATAAATCAAAGTGCACAATTTTTACTATAAACGATTTATTCTTTTTGTATAATATGCTTATAATATATACAAGGGATTAATATTATATGCATGCACAGATTACTGTTTTTCCTAATTTCAAAATTCTTGTGTTAGTCAATTGAATTTTAAAATAGTTATACAGCCTTTGACACGGACAGGTCTATCTATTTCGATTTAAGTAGTGATTTTACAACTTTACAAACTCCAGTGCTACGTTGACGCAATCTCGCAATGACGTCATAATAATCAGTGGCGGATTCAAGTAAATTTTATTATTTTTTATCAAGTAAAATTATTTTAAAAAATGGGAAAAAAAGGAAAATTATAATTAGAATTGAGGTCTGAGAGTGCCATTTCCGGCCATTTAGAGATGGCATAATCATAATTTTTTTCAGCCTCAGCCCAAACCATGGTGTAGCTGAGGTGATCTAGTTCCCCCCCCCCCTCTATATCGCTTTCCTAGATCCGCCACTGATAATGATAAATGAAGTATAATCACCTTTATGTTTGTGAAATATGTTTTGTGTGACTTAAAGGGCTCTGTCGGCCCACCCTCTCATTTTTTTCAAAATTTAGAAGTGGAGAAAAATGAAAATTATATTCAAAGTTAGTCTGAGAGTGCCATTTTCCGCCAACTAGAGCTCCATTATAATCATAAATGTTCTTACTTCAGCCCTAGCCATGGTGGGGCTGAGGTGGTCTACACTCTCCATCTGTAAAATTCTCTCCCTGAGCTCAGCTCTATTTCAAATTCCTGGATCCGTCACTGTATTTTGAAAATGTAGTGTGGAAATAAATGTTAATTGCATTCCTTAAAATCAATTAGGCCTAGATACGACTTATAAAAGGCAGTGCTTCGGGAGGTTTTCCTGACCCCAATCATGGCTTGAGCCTACCGCCCAAGGCTTTCTTATTTTGCATTTCTCCCTCCACCCACCGCCCTACTTTCAACCACGGATCGACTCCTTTGATATTTACACGCATAGCGTCATGCTTTTTAATAGTAATACATGATATAGCAATTAAAACAATGAGTGTCTTTAATCACGGCTATATCATATTATCCCTACCCCGTAACATTTACTTCTTTGACTAAATTTTCGCAATGCAATTTCCTAGAAAGAAATAATTTAAACACTGACGTATGGGCTACTATTTAGAACTTTCCACTATATTTTGTATTGTAGAATTCAAATCAAATTATAAAAAAAATCATCAGGTCTATTGGGCTACTATGATGTCACTATGCCCACATAATAATGGCAGAATCATAAAATGTTCACATTAAACTTTATAGTAAAACGGGATATTGCTTTATTGAATACACTGATATTACAGAATTTTTTGGGAGGCGTATGTTATACGTGCTCTTATTAATACGACCCATCAATACTTCAACGGGAATTCATTCATTACAACATTGAACTACCGGACAACCTTATTAAGGGGACACTTTTTTGGTTCCGAACGTGTCCCCTTACTAAGGGTTATATTTTATTGCTTTAATCGTTATTTCCTCGAGTCTATATTATTTTAAACGCTATAGAAGGAAGTTAAAATTAGCATTTCAATAGTGTTTGCAATATTTGTTATAATTGACACTATAAAATAAGAAAATACAAAAATTATCTAATATCAGAGGCATTTGTCATTTCCGCGTACTGATACTAGTCTGCATTATTTTAAATTCTATAAAGGAAGTTAAACTAAATAGATATTATTATCACAACACGAGTGCACTTTACATTTCAATGATGTTTACTTTAATATAATAATCACTGCAATTTATGTCAGGTCCCCTTTCGGGAAGGGATGACCTTATAAGACAAGATATGTACGTGATACCAGTATAATAATTATTCTATAATTAATTGGCTGTAATAATAATAATAATAATAATAATAATAATAATAATAACACTAATAATAATAACAATAACAATAATAATAATAATAACAATAACAATAACAATAACAATAATAATAATAATAATAATAATAATAACAATACTAATAATAATAGTAATAATAATAATAATAATAATAATAATAATAATAATAATAATAATAATAATAATAGTTGTTGTTTTTCGGGGGTTTATTTTTTTTATTTTTTTTGTTGTTTTTGTTTTTTTCTTATATTTTATCAGTACATAATTTTCCATTTTAATAAGTATGCAGAATTATAAAATATCTAATAAGTATTTACAAAGGTAAAAATCATATTATATTGATGTACCTGGAATATTTTTTCTTTAAAAAGGGTCAGTCCATCGTGATTGCTAACTAATATCTCTTTATAAAAGTTTTCATAGTACATTAACATTTTTAATACGTAGTTTCAATATGTTCCTTTATCATACATATTTTTTCAATTTTTCAGATTATCGTCTAATAATATTTGTAATATATATAATATGTATACATACACACATATACATACAATGTACTCATATATATACCAGAATGGTATGTAGCTTACAATATATTCTTAATCCTAAGTCATAGGCACATATGCCATATATGCATACGTCATATATACATACATGCATACGTCCACACCCATGTGAATATTCACATACACTTACCCTGTGCTACATATACTATACGTATACACACATACGTAAGACGCATATATAGGCACATACCTATATACACCCACACCAATATAATGTATATATATATATATATATATATATATATATATATAATTTTATTTCAGTATCTTTCTGTTATGATGCTCAATTGAAAATCAGGTGGCAGCGAAATTAAGCTTCCATTTACCAATGTAGGCCCTACTTTAAAGTTCGAGCTTTGTACAGTGTATACAGAATGCTCCAAGATCTACAGATCGTCTAAAAATATGTTGCCTGTACCTGGTAGTCCTACAGTGTTATTATAAGATAGTGCTGTTTCTAATTTAAAACTGTAACTGATAAAATTCTACATTAGGTTTGCTTTTTTACGATCAAAAATATAATGTGATTCATCATCCACTGTACATTGCATTAAGTACACAGATTATCATTAAAAATATTATATTTGAATAAAAAATTTTCTTGTGGGTATAATCCTTATTATTTCTGAGTTTTCTGCGCCATGTCTGTATCCAACCACTGCTGTCAGTCTCCAGCAATTTTTTTCCTTTCCGCTAGGTTTGAACAGGAGACTTTCCTGCTACTCTTAAGCAACAAACCATAAAATTGGTTTGCTATTATGTTTATATTTCTAATACTTATATGCTTGGGCATATCATTAATATATTTTCATTTTTTTAAGAATGACTTTTAACAAAGATGAATATTCTGTAATAGTAATAGTAATAATAATAATAATAATAATGATAATAATAATAATTATTATTATTATTAATATTATTATTATTATTATTATTATTATTATTATTATAGTAATAGTAATAGTAGTAATAATAATAGTAATAGTAATGTAATGTATTAGTAATGAAAATAAAAATAAATAACAATAATTTATCATTAGTAGGCCTATACAAAAGTTTATTATGTAGAAGTTGTTAGCTAGCCCAGCAGTTGTGATTCAGTCAGGCTATTCCTTGTGTCCGTGGGCAAGGAAGGGACTTTATCTGCATGTTACCCAGGAGTATACATTGATACCTACAAGTTCGAATGCCAATTTCAGATTAAAATCTGTAACATTATGGAATACCCCACCAGGGCGCTGCGTACGTGTTCAAATGACGGGGTAATAATGCAAAGCGCCAATAGGTATTCCTAATTTGCAGTTATTGTTAAAAATAAAAATTACGTAAGCCCAATAATCGACCTTTGTAGACTTTTATCACATGATACGATATAATATATATATATATATATATATATAGATTTAGAAACTTTTATCACGTGATATTTCCATTCACTCTTTGCTAACTGGAGACGATATAAAAGCGACAATATCAAGTTAGCAGATTAAACTGACTTTTAGCTGCATTTCGATAGTCTAAACCGATGATCCAAACGCTATCGCAGTGTTTTAAGTGGGTAAGATATTGATTCCAGTTTTAATTGTTGACAATTTTAAAATAATTTGTATTGGTTTATTGTGGGTAATAGAGAGTGATAATTAGTTTAGTAAGCCTATAATATAATAACATACTGGAAAACAGTATGCGGAGTATTTAACCTTTAGGCCTAATAAAAATTATTAGTAGGCCTATTATTGTTATTATTATTTAATATTATTTATCATTATATTTAATATTTATCATTATCATAACGGTCTATTAAGAACGACACATTTTACTAAATGCTCAACACTGTTGACGTTTGTCATCGCATATATTATTTTATAATAATATATAACATTAGCCATTACATTTTATGAATGCAAAGAAACTTCATGGCAAGTAAACGGGACAGATAAGATAGTTTAGTCTAGCTTACATAATAATTCCATTTTTTCTCTCTCATAGAGCATAGGTGGGCAACATGTGGCCCGCGTCTCACATGCGGGCC
This sequence comes from Anneissia japonica, assembly GCF_011630105.1. Classification (NCBI taxonomy): domain Eukaryota; kingdom Metazoa; phylum Echinodermata; class Crinoidea; order Comatulida; family Comatulidae; genus Anneissia; species Anneissia japonica. The sequence goes on from NW_022758691.1 coordinate 608,473, forward strand.
AAAGGTGATTTTGTTTTGCGGCCTAGAAAAAAAAATTAAAAATTCTATGTTTGTAACCCGCAACCCCATTTGACAAGAAAACACTGTTTTTGAGATTTTGGGGGGTTTTTTTCTTTCTTTTTTTTTTGTTTGTTAACGCCCTGACACCGATCATCTGTAAAAAGTAATATTAGAACAGGGCATAAAGTAGTGTAAAAGTAGTCCATAAAGTTTTTGGAAGCACACTGGAAACATTAAAAGTTTGGTGCGGCCCTCAGTGTTAAATAAAAAATTCACTTTGGCCCTCGACCCATTCTTATGTCTACTTCTGTTGCAAAGGGTGACCCGGCTTACGTACAATAGAGGATACATTAATATTCCAGTCGCATGGAGTCTTAGGGAGTGGAAATGCCATTGACTCAACAAGCAAAAATTCCTGTGCTGTCATGTCACAGGATTCGAACCCAGGACTCTGGAATTTCGACCTCAGGACCCTGGCATTTCAACTTGTGGTTTCCGTTAAAAATCTTACCTCCGTTAACCCCAATGCATGATAACATTAAGGTTTACACTAAAAAACATGTTAATATAATATAGTTATAAATTGTGTTTTAAAGTTAAATTATAGGTGTATGACGTATGGAGATGAGACTAGCCGTCACGTTCCAGACAGTGCTTCTCATTTCGTGTTGCTCTAAGTTCTCTATCGGTGCTCCTCGTCCCGGAGGGTATGTATGTGTCTGAACCAATGATATTAATAAATTAATAAATTCATCAATTGGACATTTAAAAATAAACTTTTGATACTATATCTTTGTTAATCCCCTCATTTGCATATTGTTGCCTTTTTTTAATCACTGTCAAAGTATTTTCTCATTCCTGAAGGTGAGCGAATAAAGGTCGAAACGTTGAACAACGGCCTCCCACTCATTATTCGAGTAACGATCGTTCGAAGTATTTGTGTAATAATAATAACTATTGTAGCCAATTTTCTTGGTAGTCAGTCTGGTTTCAGGAATCTAGAATATCCTGCTGTACCTTTTGTAATTTTAAATTTCATTTAAAGCAGTCCTGAAAAACGGTAAGAATACGCGAGCTGCTAAAAGACGCGTCTGTTCACAACAAGAGCTGTATGGACCAGTACACTGAGTAACCTCCTACTCGTCTCGAAAGATGCACTGGGTTGTTTACAGTGCACATGAGCCAATTGTACACTTTATAGACATTATCGAGAAGACTTGTTCCACTTTCAGAACCAGTGTCGACACTGTTGCGTACTTAGTTCCCCCTTAAAAATTACTGGGTAGGTCACTACATGTATATGAGAACTAATAGAATAGTTAGGCATATATTTGTAGTATTAGTAGGCCTATTGTTGCTTACTGACATTAACACATTGTGTTACTTTGCAATCACTTGCTCAAAAGGGTAATTACAGTATATTGCTTTATTCAGTGAAATATCTATTTTTGCCATTCGTGAGTTCAGGCATATTTAAAACCAATTGTTCGTGTTTTGTTTCTTGTGTGATGAAAGCTTTGTAAAGGCCTATGTTTTTATCTATGTGTTATTAATTGTGTTATTTATTCATTTTAACACTGTATACATGGTATTTAAAACCCTGTTTCTCAAAGTGTTCCATTGCATAAGTTATGTAATAAAATACTCTCATTTCAGCGCCGCAACGTTTATCAGAGAGTGGCGCTTCAAACGAGCAAAAAAAATCAGGTTTGGTGCGGCGCTTATTCGGGAGCGGCGTTTATTCGAGCATTTACGGTATACACACTAAATCTTTTCAAGGGTTTCTCTTTATGCCATTTTTAAAAATTTGGCTGTCGGATTTGGGGAAGAGGAATACTTTTCTGGATCAATTGGCTTATAAAGAGACAAGTGGATTTTAATATCTTTATCTCTAGAAATACTGCACTGGGCCTCACATTAGATATGTTATTGCGTATGATACAAAGGAGATCGTCCATTTGAGTTTGCAAACATTTTATAAGGTTTTCAGATTGTGTTTATATGGGCCATAAAAGGATAAAACAATAAACTTCGGGAGTATATTTGAGTCCTGTGGTTGAAATCCCGTCGCAAACGCGAATGAAGTCATTGAAGGCATAGGTCCATTTCAAATAGGCATGTTAAGTATCATTATCATAGTAAGCTCTTTTCTGTAAATAATTGTTGTTATAATTTTTAACATTATTACTATTGTTGTTGTTATTATAGTATAGT
>NW_022758691.1:610893-616929 GCF_011630105.1 Anneissia japonica
ATGGACTAATCGGAGATCTAAAGATACAATCTCTACTGTGCATCAATGGCGGCCCGCTGGATCTCAAAAAGAGAGATTCAATAAAAATATATATAAATTTAATGGCAAATGGGATAAACCCATAAAAAAGGACAGATCTGGTGTCGAAGTAAATGTTATTGGGGCCATTGAATTTAATGTTTCAGAACCCTAAAATGGCAGCCATTTTAAAAATTCAAGATGGTTGGCATAAATAAAATTCTAGTATAATTCCACATTTCCTTTATGAAAAAATGTAAATTTGGGTCTAATCATATGATTTTGAGCTCTCTGAGTCCAAAAAACATGGTTTAAATTGCACTTCTCAATCAAAAATGGTAAACAACTTGGTGTGTACTCATATTATAAGCATGGTTTCAAAAAGCAGGGGTGGCAGCCATTTTGAAATTCAAAATGGCCGCCACAAAAATCTTTGAAAATCAAATATTTTTCTTTTATAATTCTACTTCTCGATTTATTGGACTCTACGAGTACCGTATAATATAAAAACTCTGTAAACTTACTGGAATAATTCAAAATGATTAACACAATGACGTTGATATTCCATCTTTCTCGTCATCAGAAGACGTATCCTCAATTGTTTTGTCAATTGATCTGCAAGTATAATATCTCTTGGCAGGTTTAGCTCATTGTTTCTCTCTGCATATTACACAATATCCACTCACAGCTTATCGGTTATGTATGCTATGTAGTTGACCCGTTTAATGATTTATTATCATTGTATATAAACATTAATACAAACTTGCAAGATTTTCTATGTTTGAGTGGGTAAGAGCAATAGAATTTCCACAGCACAAAAACAAAATATTTGATTTTTGACAATTTTTGTGGCAGCCATCTTGAATTTCAAAAGCTTTGCTTTATGAAACCATGTTTATTAGAATCAGAGAGCACAATGACATGATTAGACACAAATTAACCATTTTTGATTGAGAAGTGGAATTATAGAAATAAAATATTTGTTTTTCAACGATTTTTTGGCGGCCAACTTGTGGTTGCCATCCGAACTTTTTAAAACCATGCTTATTAAAAATGAAAGGGAACAATAACATATGATTAGATTCAAATCTACCACTTTAAATTGAGGAGGAGTGGAATTACACTGAAATTACCAATTTTTTACAATTTTTACAGCGGCCATTTTGAATTTTGAAATGTCTGCCATTCTAGGTTTAGAAACATGTTTCATTAAATGCAATGACCCCAATGACATATACGTAGACACCAGATTTGCCTTTTTCATTGAATATAAGTTATGAGCCAATATCTAGGAAAAAAAAGTGTTCCGCCCTTTTTCTGAAGCTCACTGCCCCCCCCCCCCCCCACCACTCAAAATTTTTATTTATACCCCAGTGAAGCTAAATTAGTAGAGAAACCTTGGTCCCCGAAAAATTATCATGGGGCCCTGATGTTCAATACTAATGTATATTAGCTATGTCTTTATTCTCCAATCATGTGTGCCGATTGCCTGTCGCAACATGTGATTTGTTTATTTTCTAAAAGTACTTACAGTTTGTTTCTATCTCATGTATTATCTAGTATGAGATACTATCTGCAGTATCATATCGAAAAATACACTGTGTATTCTACAAATTACTATTGCTGCTCAGGTTGGGCCGAAGACGCGTCTAATAATTGTACAATCCGTAAGTCTGTAAAGTCTTATCTGTAATTAACTTAATGCTTAACAAAATTGTCCATTTGACTATTAGACAGTATAATCCAGTATAATCCGTTATGTTTCTGCATTGTAATTTATGTTGTTTTACTCGACTAACACTATTCTTTATTTGGATGTATAAACAAGCTATCTGTAATCCGGATTGTGGTATTGGAGGGACATGCATCCGACCTAACGTATGTTCTTGTAATCCTGGATTTATCAGGCCAACGTGTGCAGGTAAGAGTGATATACCTTGAAATAACAACATTTAAAACAAATTATTACTTATACAAAAACAATATCAGGATTTCAAAGAAAACCAACGATTTATAGGCATATGCCAGAATACAGTCTTGACATCCTAATATATTTACATATTGAGGTTTAACATATTATTTTGTATCAATCGTTTTCAGATAAAAACGAATGTTTGGAGAACTATGGGGGATGTAACCGAACCACTGAAAGTTGTGTCAACACTGACGGTAGTTTCTATTGCGATTGTTTCACGGGGTTCGCTAGGAACAGTAGCACCGGGATTTGTCAACGTAAGAAATGTTATTTGATTATTACTTGAAACAAATATGTCAACATATAATGTATATATATATATATATAATCACATCTAGATGTGTATAAGAGACAGCAGGGGTTTCTCTTTATGCCTCATATATATATATATATATATATATATATATATATATCATGATACTGTATAATAATAGAAATAAACTGTCTTGCTGTATATGTAAATAAATGTTAAACCTAAAAGAAGAGGAATCCGCTAGTGTGAAAACAAGAAAAAAATAGGTTCCCCAAATCGGCATTCGAACCCGGGACCTTTAATGCAGACGCCTTAACCAACTAGGACATTGATGCTTTGTTGGGAATTCAAATCCGATTAAAAACTGTTCTTCTGGTCATGGTTCTGTAAAATTATAGCTGGATTATTTTTTTTCATTTTAATTAGAACCAACAGGGATAATAATAATAATAATAAATATTACCTCAGTGACGTTTCTTGTCCAATCAGGTACATTTCCTCAAACGGATTATATGTTGGGATTGGTCTTATCCGGGCGTTGATGTTTAGTACGCCTTCTAACGTCCGATGTTTGACAGTAGCACGTTCCCCTATATGGAAAAATAAAGTTAATGTTGAGTGATGAAAAAGTATAATGGCAGGTTAAAATCAAATCCGACAAAGAAATACAAAGGAAAATTAATTAAAGTGCTTGGAAAGCTTCATAATGAAAAGAAGATTAGTTATAGTCTTATAGTCAAAAACTGAAGTTATACCCTACAGCAGAATTGACTCCAAGAATTTATTGCCTGCCGAAAATTCATAAAGAAAATTGGCCGTTGAGACCAATGGTCGACAATATAAACAGCGTTTATTACAATGCCTCCAAGTTCTTAGCGATGAAACCATTGGTGGGGCAAACACAGTTTCATGTCACAAATTCGAAGCAGATGGCTAAAGAATTAAAGGATATTGTGGTGAGTGAATACGACACAATGGTATCTTTTGATGTGATTTCCCTTTTCACAAAAGCTCCCATAGAACAGGCTTTAAGATTGGTAAACTCTACTGTCGGACTCAACACTACCACAGAGAACGAATTTAAACGTGGAAAGCATTATGGACCTACTCACACAGGTGATCAACGCAACATATTTCTCCTTCAAGAACAATATATATATTCAACATGAATGAATCGCAATGGGATTACCAGTTAGCCCCTAATCGCAAATATATACCTTAAATGGTTAGAGCAGACAGCAATAAAAAAAAATGCATCTGAACATATCAAACCCAAGTATTGGAAGAGATATGTGAACGATATTTTTGCAATAATTCCTCGTGATGCTGATAAGGCACTAAACGACCATTTAAATTCAATCGATACAACTGGTAACATAAAATTTACCACTGAACTAATGACGAATAATACGATCGCTTTCCTTGATATGCAAATTGTAAAGCGTCAGAACGGCAGTCTATCGACAAAAATATACCGTAAACCAACACATACTGAACAATACTTGAATTTTCTCTCAAATCACCCCCTGGAACATAAATTAAGTGTTGTAGAAACGTTGATAGATAGAGCAAAAGTAGTAGCCAGTGAACAAAATGAAAAGCAGAAAGAAATACGGTAAACCACATGAAAACAGTACTTGGTAATTGTAATTACTCAAAATGGACTAATAACAGAGTAATCAAGAGAAGAAAGGAGGAAAAACAAAAGGCGATTTCCGGAATTAAGGAGGATAAGCAAAGACAGTGTTGGTTTGCTATACATAAAAGGGCTATCTGAGAAAATTAGAAGAATAGTGCATCAGTAGAAAGCAAATGCATTCTTCATTTCTATTAATAAAATCAAACAAGGCCATCCGAAAGACAAAATAAAAAAAGAAGATAACTGTGACCTCATGGTCTAGTTTAATCATGCTATCAAATGGGATGTTAAAATTTGGGAAAAAGAAAGTAAATCAGAAAAAAGGAAAATAAAATAAGTCATTTTCATAAGAAAACAACTTAAAAACATGAACAGAGATGAATTCTATAAACAAACTGACGGCGTTTCAATGGGCTCACCCGTTGGACCAGTTTTAGCCGATATTTTAACGACTGAACACTGAACTAGAAGAGTCTATTGTTCCTAAACTTATAGAATCAGGTATTATTAAGTTTTATACTCGTTTTGTTGACGACACACTATTTCTAGCTAAGCCTAATGATTTTTATCACATCCTACGTCACTTAACGCTTTTCACAAACAGATTAATTTTAAATTTGAATAATTTGAAATCAGTGATATAGTACATTTTCTGAATTTACAATTTGACAACCGTGTAAAAATACACATACAGGTCAATATATCATCATGATAGCTTTGCCAGATGGAATCATAAGATTTCTTGGATTCGTAGTTTAGTTTCAAGAGCCCACAAACAGTGTTCTCCCGATAAACTTCAAGCTGAACTTTGTAATATTAGAAAAGTTATGTCATGGAATGGGTATCCTTTAAAAGTTGTTAACCATGTTCTCAATAATTTAAATGAACCTAAATGTATACATAGGCCTACTGACTCGATAGCTTGATTAAGATTTGGGTTAGATTGCCTTATCTAGGAAAGGCAGGTGAATCCCTTTTACGTGGATGCTTAAACAAAGTAAAGAAACATTTAGTTAAAGAGGTAAAATTCATAACATTATGGCAGTACAAAAATGTCTCATTTTATATCTACTAAAGATCAAACCACTAAGGTATATAGGAGCTTTGTTGTTTATGATTTTAAATGTCCAGGTTGTAATAGTGATTATATTGGTAAGACAGATATAATGCTTAATAACTAGACTTAAAGAACATTCTTCACGATCTGATAGTGATATAAATGATAATATACACAATTGTGAGGCATTCCAATATGTTTTAGGTTTACAAGGTACACTTGAAAATGATAATGTAGCCTGTAATGTAAGTAATATATTAGGTTTAATATTTTCTAATACTAACATTATTGACAGTTCGCAAAATTGGTCTATACTATTGTTTAAAAAAGCGTTTGCTATACGTAGGCTACACCTAATGTATAGTACATACTTAACAAGTTTTTGTAGGTACATTTGATCAGTAGAGTAAGAATGCTTTGATCTTTTGTTTAAATCACTGCTATGTCACCTACTAGAGGTAATGTTTTGATTGGTTAAACACTTTTGGTACTAGTGCATATAAGCTTGCTAATATGGATATTTTTTTCATTCCTGATGATGACATAATTAATGTCGAAATATTGAATCCCAACACGATGGCGTGCATTTCATATTATACTATCTTATCTGAGATTAATCAGTGGACCTTTCAGAGATATAGGGGGTATGAACTTTCGCAAATTTATGAAAACTTAATCAAAAAAGCAAAGGGAGGGGGCCGAGAGAACGTGCTACCGTCAAACACCGGACGTTAGAGGGCGTAACTAAACATCAACGCCTGGATAAGACCAATCCCAACATGTACCGTAATCAGTCTGAGGAAAGGTACCTGATTGGACCAGAAACGTCACTGAGGTAATATTGGTTCTAATAAAAATGAAAAAATAATCCAGTTGTTCTTCTGTTGCTTCATTTTTAAAAATTACTTAAAACTCACATTTTCCATCATTAACGTGCACAGCTCCTTTGATAATTCAACTCGATCGTTTAAGTGACGCTTTATAAATTTTTATATTAGTATTATTATCAAAGCAACTAATTCTTCACACTCATGCGCATGCGCAGTAAGACAGTACAATCACTTGATACATGGCAAATAACAGATATCAAAATG
>NW_022758691.1:617033-619307 GCF_011630105.1 Anneissia japonica
TATGATTTATATATATATATATATATATATATATATATATATATATATATATAGGACACTTTGATATAAATTGAGACATTATATATATATATATATATATATATTTATTTATTTATTTATTTGACGAAATTTCGGCAGCACCTTCTGTCTTCCTCAGTGTAAGAGTGTCCAATATTAAAGTTGACAATCTGACTATATTAACTAGACATGATAATCAGTATATAATAATGAATTAATGACATCGCTGATCTGATACACAATTATCTGTTTGCCCAAATTACATGGCCCAGTGGTCAGAGTTAGTGACTAGACCTAAATGATTAATATATATATATATATATATATATATATATATATATATATATACTTTCATAAAGCTATTAATTATTTTGTAATTGCCGGGTTGTTTTATATCTTTATTAAGTGCCCTATATAGGCCTACGTTTAATGTTTAACCATACGATTATCTTCCAAATTGTTGTTTTTTAGCTGTTTGCACTCCACCTTGCGTCAATGGAAAGTGTCTTGCGCCTGATTTCTGTTCCTGCTCTGCAAATTACACTGGTGCTGACTGCAGCGAATGTAAGCATTGCTGTGTATATTAAGCCCAATAAATGTTGAATAATTGCACTTAAAGTAATGATTGTGTGTTATTTTTATTTTGCTCGAATTATTTTTTTAAATAAAGTATTTCTTTCAAATCTAATTTGAAAACCAGTACCTTGAAATTATTCAACTAACAATAATGAGATTGACGTTAAGTAATTCACAACTTGATCATATAAAGATTGATAGCACCAATCAATGTCCAGTGCCCAGTCCAATGTAGAATTTGTTTCATATCATAACTTTGATGCTGGGGGCTCAAGCCCTTGCTGTGCAACACGCTAGTGTCCGTTGGAAAAGGCATTTACCTACCGTTGTCTCTATCCCGAGGAGAATAAATTAGTACCGTGTAGTTTAAACAATGTCATGTCCTAATTAGGTCTATCTGCAACATTATGGAACTCTTAGAGCTCGATAATGTGTTCTTATAGACCTATATTTGATTTGTGAAGGGCTTAGAAGACTTGCTGGCATGATGCGCCATACGATTAACATAATTATTATCGTTACCTACCTCTTACTTTTTTTTTCTCTTTTGTAGGAGTCTCACCAACTTTTATTTCATTTCTATTTTTTTATTTTTTTAATAGTTTTTTACACAAAAAGTTCTGACATTGAAACACCCATCAACGGTCAGTCTCTTTAATGCTAACAAAATTAAGTATATCGTAGTTTACCCATATTTTCATTATGATATGTTTAATAGATTTGTTTTTGCTCCAATGAAATTTGAATAATGATCAAAACATGCTTAAATATTTTGTACTTTTTGCCTTAATTGTTGTTTCTTTTTTCTCTTAAACAATCAATTAAAACTAGGCAATTGAACAGTTCGTACATTAATAATGCCTTTACTTTGGTTTGGCTTAATATTTTGTTCTTGTTTTTTTCATGGTTGCTTTTTCTTTTAATCAATCGATCCGTAATCAATTAAGTCAATCGACTAAACAGTCATTACAAAATTGATTGAAAATGTTATTAACAGTGCTAATCAATCGATCGATCGATCAATCAATCATTCAATCAGTAAAACAATCAATCAATTACAATCAGTCTTCACGGTTGTTTTTCACAAACAATTCAATCAATATATAAATTAATCGTTCAGTCAATCAATCAGTCCATCAATAATTACTCAATATATCGATAAACCACAATCGGTCTGCAAATAATTAAACCATTCTTTAAGTAACCAGAAAACATAAAATTGTTTTCATAGTGCATGTAATTGTTAACCATCATTACATAGTACAATGTTGCTAAATTACATTACTCTTTTTTTCCATAGTTGCTTTTTTTTAATCAATTCAAACAATTAATAAACAAAACAATACAAAAAAAATAATCAATCGGACTGCAATCAATTTAACCATTCGATTAAACAGTCATTACAAATCGATTGAAAAATTGATCAACAGTACATAACAGTGGCGTAGAAAAGTATTTTTCATTGGAGGGAGGGGGGTGATTGGCGTGTTAGCCAGTGTCGTAACAGGCGCGGGGGGGGGGGGAAACGGCCCCTCCCCTGACGGATTTTACCGGGTTGACAAAGCCGTCGTACCGGGCTGGGTAATAAGAGAAAAGAAATAGGGGAGGTTGAGGGAAAGAGAAAGAAGAGGAAAAGAAAAGGAAAGAAAAAGAGAAGAGAAAAATAAAGACAAGAATAAA
>NW_022758691.1:620419-637631 GCF_011630105.1 Anneissia japonica
TTTTGTTTGTGTTTTTTTTTGTGTTTTTATTATATTTTTATTTGTCTTTGTATGTTTTTTTCTTTTTTTTTTTTTTTTTTTGGCATATGTATGTGTGTATGGGTGTATAGGTACATGTGTGTGTATGTATAATATGTATATGTGTATATGTATGTATATGTATATACATACATATACATACATATACACATATTGTAGTCTGTAGAACCAATAAATCAAAACCACTTGATGTTATCACCAAGACTTGTTTAAACGAACACAAATACCATTATATTTTCTAATCAACAAATTTGACGTTAAAAGTTGTTTCGCTTACTTTAGTTAATGAATGTTTAAATAAAAATGGCGGATGTGAACAAGTATGTGAGAATTATCCTGGAGGGTTTAGATGCTCCTGCTACGATGGTTATTCACTATCACAACTTACAGATTGTGTTCGTAAGTATCTCCTACAGTTTTGTCGCATTTATACTTCTTTAATGATCATATGTCATTCGAAATTTAGTTGGATATATATTTAATAAGATATCAAACTATTTATAGGCCTAATGAGTCCCTCATATTCATTCTCTAGCCGTCTGTCAACCATATTGTCAAAATAATGGGCACTGCATTGGACCAAATACATGTGATTGCCCGGACACTTACTCTGGGGAAAGATGCGAAGAAGGTAAACTGATGCAGGTTGTTGAAATTTAATAAACACGCCTTAACTATTACTAGTTATGTAATTTACACGTAGTACAATTACATTATACTGTAATCAGAAATATTGACAATCAAAAAATTGTTTTACAATTTAGTATGTCTTAAGAAAACGTTTTTTGAAAGAAGTATACTTATTTCGCCTTCCTTGAATTTATACTATATAACTCATAACATCATTATAAGAGGGCCCCCGCATGTTAGCTGTTCCTGGCTTAGCTGCAAGGGTCATCCGCTTGAAATATAGTTCAAATGAAAAATAATAATAATAATAATAAAAAGATAACTTTTTTTTTAAAGATATTGATGAATGCACTGTGAACAACGGTAATTGTAGTCAGATATGTGAGAATTTACAGGGCAGTTTCAAATGCTCTTGTCAAGACGGATTCCTCGGAACAAGCAACTGCACCGGTACGTTAAGTTTCAATCTTTTTCTTTTATAACAAACCTACATTTTAAACCCAATTAAGCATTGTGATGAATTTTTTATTCAATGGTAGATATCAATGAATGTGATTTTGCCAACTGTGACACATGCGTTAACACAATCGGAAGTTTCGTATGCACCTGCGATTCGGGATACGAGGTTGTCGATTCTTACCACTGTGAAGGTATTTTACCCTCTGGAGTTCATAATATTTTCCCTAGGATTAAAATCGAAACGGTACTGGATTTGGTCTACAGAATCTTGTGTTTCATATAGTTTATTCCATTCATAGAAGAAGCCTCCTTAATGTAGACAGCGTATTTGCTACCTAGGATACTACTGTGTATTAGAAACAAATTTAGTCGTGTTTTTGCAATTTCATTCTAATTTTGACTATTCCACAAAAAGCAATAATTTAGATCATATCCGTACTTTTAGCAAATTAACTTCCTAGGATCTATGTAATATATAAAATAAGTCCGTTGCATGCCTAGGTACAAATATTTGTACTCTCTTCTATAATGTGTTTTTATATACTGTAGATATAAATGAATGTGTTGCTGGATCGTCCGAATGCGACCAGGAGTGCACCAATACTGCTGGTAGCTACTTGTGCAGCTGTTCGCGTGGCTGGACTCTGAATTATGATCAAAGAACATGCTCAGGTAGTATTTTTATTACATAGGCCTATACACATACCGTACTCGCGCGAATAAGCGCGCCGTTTGAATGAGCGCTCAAATAAGCGTGAACATTTTCTTAAGCGCCCCTCGAATTCAATAATTTAAAAAAAAAATGTTCATGTGATTTTTTTATTTAGCAAGCCAATAGTCCAATCAATCCTGGTACTGTGGTTAGCGTGATTGAACTGCGGAGTGGATTCACATTTTCTTCTTATGTCAATTTCAAAATGAGGATATTTCTCCTGGACAGATGAGAGCATAGTATCGACAAAAATTTCCTCTTACATTTGTCTAGTCTTACTTCTATTTTTGTTTTCCCAACAATTTGCACCTTCTCATCTTGAGTTTCAAGAAACCTTGCAATGATCCTTCTAACTTCAATCGGCAGGTGGCCAACAAGTTTACCACCACCACCACTACTAATTTCATTTGCTGTTGTCTCACAGATTGTTCCTATGTCGATCCATGCTCTCTGGACGATTATTTTTTCTGCACCAGAACCATTCGTTTATCTTCGGTTTCCAGATGTCCTTATTTCATCCAAAAAGCGCCCCCTAAATTCTCATAAGAACCCACTCGTCGATTTTCATATAGGCTAAGCGCCAGGGACGTATACAGAGGGGAAGCCCTGGGAGCCGTGGTACACCCCCCCCCCCCCCTTTGTAAACAGTGTTAGAATTTTATAGCTTGTTCTTGCTAGCCAATACAGTACTAATTATTTCCTGGAACCACTCAAAATGAATACTGCTAAAATATGTAAAAATATGCTTCAGCACACGTTCAACATATAGTTTGGTGTTGATTTAAATCCTGTACAATTTCTAATTGACTCTTTATACTATAGCTTTGTGCCCCGTGCTCTGATAGAAACCTACTATAAATTTGTAGATCAATCAAAGTCACCCGCTAACCTGATAGTATATATTAGTATAGTGGAATATTCGTTAAATTAATCAATTTTTCACTATACACGATAATGCAAAAAAAAATAATTTTCGGATTTATAACGGATACCGCTCAAGGGGCGGATTCATCAGACTTTAATTCGTCTTAAATTCATAAATCCCTGGCTATGTCTTTTAAGATACAGAAATGTGATATTAAGCGGAGGTCCAAGAGCCTAAATTGTGCACTTATCGATGGTTTAGTTTGGTTTTTATCCTCTTGCAAGCGTTTATAAAGTTTTGTGTAATATTACTACTACTACTACTACTACTACTAGTAGTAGTAGTAGTAGTAGTAGTAGTAGTAGTAGTAGTAGTAGTAGTAGTAGTAGTAGTAGTAGTAGTAGTAGTAGTAATGACGATGATGATGACGACGACGATGATGATGATGACGATGATGAGGAGGAGGAGGAGGAGGAGGATGACGACGACGACGACGGTGATTGTTATAATAGATAATAATATTAATAATATTAAAAATTGTTCTAAAGGCGAAAAGGAAATATGTGATTTGTTGCTCATAATTATTATAGTAGTTAAAGCTTAGTATAGGATGTCCTTAGTATAGGCCTAGTCAGACCCAAGTTGTCCTGGATATTAATTACCGGTAGATCTCTATAGTTGCCGAAAATCTCTGATAAAACATTATGAGAAAATTGTAGGCATATAATGGTAATGTGATGATGATGATGAATTTTACTATATAAAAGTGTCATTTCCGGCCATATAGAGGTATTTCCTCAAATTTTCTAAACCATGGTGGGGCTGAGGTCGTTGTGAAATCATAGTTTTGAAGTATGTAAAGTACATACAATTAAGACAATGTTTTTAAGCTTTATATTATATGGTACATCACACATATTAAAAAGATCTCTATGGTTGCCGAAAAAGATAAAAGATCATGAGAAATTTGTTGGCGCTTTTTATTGTGCTGGGTCTGAGGTGGATGTGGACTCACAAAATGTCTCCCCACCCCCACCTTTCAAAAAAGATATGCGCCCTTCCCTGGGTATGACAATAAACTCCATTGAGTCGGCACCTAACTCAGAGTACAGTATGTCTTGTGACTGCTGAGGGGAGGATGCGTAAATTTGCGTTCAGGATATGATCTGGTTTTTCATGCCCATTTTTCATGATTATAACTACTTTGGATAAAGAATGTTTTAAGCAGCGGCGAATTCAATGCCCTAATTATAAATTCAGTCTATGAAAGTCCCTCTCTGGGTCACCGCTCTTTCGAATTTCTGGATCCGCCACTATTGAGTTATTGCTATAATTATTGTTGTTAGGCTTACTAATATTATTTATGGTGTTTCTATTGCAATTTTCACTTTATCCTCTCAACACAGTCCTTAAACTTTCAGAGTGCGGTACCTCCCAGGGGAGCTCTCCCCCTCCCCCTGGGCGTTCCCAGGCCGTAGGAAGGGGAACACCCACATCCGCTCGGTACTACATACCTCGCACAACGGCTCCCCTTTTCGAAATCCTGACTACGTCCCTCCTAAGCTCTCCCTCAATTTCCATTCTGTTTTTTATAAGCACCTCGATAAGCGCCCTCAAAAAGTGCAAAAAAATATTTTAGGCGCCTGGGGGTTTATTCGCGCGAGTACGGTACGTACACACACGTAAGTATAACATAATACTGCAACGAATAAATATTGATTCGATCATGTTGGTACCCAAACCAACTCTTTAATTATAATAGTAACCAAAATACAAATTTAATTTCACACTCCTTTGCACATGTGCGGAACAACACTAGTTTTCAACAGAATTAAAAGATCAATGTGATACTCCCCGATCTATGCATTTTAAAACATACAGTAGTACTATTCTATTTTATTCTATTTGTTGTCATTATCCTCCTGCAGCAAACCCATGTGTCGACATTGGTATTCCTTTCAATAGCACGAGGAATTGCACCGGTTTCACAACTGGAGAGTCTTGCACATTTACTTGTGGACGGTATCATCATTTGACTGGATCTTCGAATCGCACGTGCCTCCCATCTGGTGAATGGAGTGGAACGTCTACACGGTGTGAAGGTAAGCATTACTATTCTTTGCTTAATCCCTTAAATTGGCGTGTAATCATATTCGTAGTCAAGGGGCGATAAACCAGCAAAAAATTAATTTCATATTGTCAAAAAAGGCTTACTTTACATTAATTTTTTGAATATTGTAAAGCAAAATAAATATATTTTTTTGAAAAACACTTTATCCAACGTTATATTTTAATCACTCTTATACTTATACTTTTACTCCAAGGCCTATACTTTTACTTATCCTTTATGTTTTCACGTTTACTCTTATAAAGAATAAATTTTTAACTCTTATACTTGTTTTAGAAATCCTTTGTCCCGAATTGGATTCACCAGTGAACGGATACATTCTTTTCCCCTGTGAAAATTCCATTTCGAACGTTTGTGGATTTGGCTGTGACAATGGTTACAGTTTGACACATGACCTCAAACTAGTTTGCATGGAATCAGGGAATTGGAATGCCAGTGCTCCTGAGTGTCTGGGTAATATGCTGCATTTTGTGCATTAAATCAAAATAATGATAATATTAATATAAACGACTACTAATAACGAACAATAATAATGATTATAATTATAACAATAGTAAATTAACAATATCAATGATAGAAATTAATATTTTTATGATAATAAAAATAACACTATTGTTAAAATTTACCGAAATATATGTTATTGACTTGCTATACTTGTTATTAACTTAGAACTCCAAGCTTGTGAACCCTCACCGTGCGAAAATGGTGTATGCCATGTTTCTCCGTCGGACGTCAATGGTTTTTACTGCGATTGTTCTGGAACTGGTTACACAGGTACCAGGTGCTCGAATGGTTTCATCAAGATACCTACATGGCCAAGGATTATTTTAAATAATACATACAGTGACCTTAAGTTTGTTGCACAACCAAAAACAAAACTTGAACTGAAGATTGTAACTGATGTGACTCGTCTGTCAATTGAGCCTTTACATCTTAGATTTACGCCTTCTTCGACGATAAATAAGGTTTCCGTACGAGGCATTACTCAAGGTTTCACAGCTATATATTTTGTCTTGGCGGGAGAAGACGCTGAATCTTTCGCAACGCCAGAATATGAAGAGCTATATATTTATGAACAATACCCCGAAAACAATGTACATTTTTTACCAGGTTATCAAATACCAGGCGGTTGTTTTGAGGTTGAAGATCAATCAATATGCAGAGAAAAGGGTCTACAAGCTAAACTGGTATCTACAGAGAAATGGAGGTACAAGGACACACGGTTGATAACAACTGGAGTAGTGTCGCTGAATACATCCACTCTTCAACTACCGATTAATTTCGAAGGGTATTCATATAATTATTATGTTATTCCAGAGCCACATGAAATCTGCAAGAGCATGGGTCTAACTGAGGACGATATACAATGGTATGTGGAAAAACATTCGATGTATCGCACTTACATAAATCAACTTGAACATATTTTACCAGACTGGATAACATTCATATCTATCGAAATTGATCCAGAGCAGTCGAAATCAGCATTTTCCGGTTCAGTCCTAAGCGGTGATAAGACAAAAGAAAACAAGTGGTGTGCGAAGGCTCCTGTTATGGCTGAAGGTCAGTACTTCGTATATTTGCTCCAAAAGGCAGAAGTAATCATCGGAGGAAGGATCCTTTATTTGCCTCTTACCCCAATTAAAGAGAAGTACTGTTTGGCTATAGGAGTTTGCGATGTTACACTTGGAAGTGTAATTTTAACATTTCCACACAGTTCCAGAAATATCTTGAACTACACCCAGGGTGTAGGCCATACACCCAACTTAAGCATCAACGTTACTGGATTAGCGTTCTCAACTACAAATAGCTTAACTTCGCAAGGAGCCACTGGGAACCAAATTAATTTGTGGTCTAATCTCCAATATTCGTACAACATAAACCAATCAGTTAACGCAGCAATTGAGAAAGAAGGTGATATCAACGTATGCTTGGAGGACACATCAGTGGTAAGTCTTGCTGGGTGCTGCTGGTGCTTAAGAGTTTAATGCACAAGGATGTAGCCTTTTAATAGGACTGACTCAATTATTTATTTTTCTTTATTTATACTGTAGTTATTCAGTGAATTATTCATACGACCGTGGTTACTTCAACAATTTGGCACAGTGAAATTGAAACTTTATTGGAAAGTATATGGGGAAGACGTCTTACTTGAATTTACATCGATGTCAACAGATGCTCCCATCGCTCTTGTCGGGTAGACTTTGGGGGGTTTACGATTGTAAAATAAATATCACTTCAGACTTGACCTCATGGGATTCAATGATACTAAACGCGGAAGGAGATGTTGATGTAGAGAATGAAAATTCATTAGGAGCTATTTTAAAAGATAAAACCATTACTACAGCACAAAGAAATCTGCACATGGCGGAGCAAAGAATAACACAGGGAATTTCGACTGTAGAAATGGCACAAAGCAAGTTAGATAATGTCTGTCTCTTATACACATCTAGATGTGTATAAGAGACAGGGCCATGTATAGACTGTTGACGGGCTGTGAAGTTCTTCACATTCACCTGAAGCTCTGGATGCACAAACTCGGAGTACCCATCTATCTTTAGTTTGGCATTTTGGCCACAATATGTAAGGCTGTGGTAATTTCCTACACCTCCCACTAGTAATACTGTTCACACTAAGTTTCAGCCATAGGTGCGAGTATTAAATAGCTTATAAACTCAACAAGATGTATAACTGTTGTACTTTTCATAATATTTGATGCCAAAATCGGATCTGGAAAATTGGGAAAAAAGATCAAACACACTGTTTCTACCGAAGTTACAGTATTAAAGTTTTCATGTAAATCTTCTTTCTAGACTTTTCTGGAGGCTGGTGCTGTTGTGATGTTACAAGGAATGGTATACTTATTGAATCAACAATGCAATTTGGTGTATTTGATTCCACTCCATTCTCGAGGCTACTGCAACCAGAGGCTGCAAATTCTCCAATCCAAGTACTGCTACAATACGATTTAACACCACAACTTACAATTCCCTACGATGTCTTGAGTGTGACGTCAGTTGTTGATAAGTTTGAAAACACATCTGCACAATTAGCCGAGCTTGCTGAAGAACTGCCATCAGTAATAAACAACATGGCTATCACGATCAGTTTTAGAGCAAAGCTGTTTCAAAATTTGGTATTTGCTTATCACAGAGCCACAATGGAAGATGATGTATTAGTAATCGCAGGTGTGTTGTCAAATATAACTGCTAATTGCAAATTTACTTTGAATGATTTATGGGCTGTGAAAGACGAACTCGTTTATAGAAAGCAGAACCATCAGTTTTTGTTTCCATCCTATTTGAAAGAGAATATCGATGATGCTATAGCGTCATTAGAGTTCAACAGAAATGCATTATACATTCAGATACAATCAACGTTCGTCAATGAAACTATCAGTGGTACTGGTTTCTTCATCACATGCAAAGTGTGTTTTTCGGAAAGTTTATGCATGCCTGCCTTGGGAATGAAAGTTTTTGATTCTGTATCGAAGAGAAATTGTGGCGACACTGTTTATTCTTTTCCTATTGATAATTATAGCGACCCAATCTGGCTTAAAGGAGAGTATAAAAATAGACTAACACTGAACAGTTTTATTACAATCCCTGATAATTCCCAAATTTTAGTTGCAATGAGTTCTACTGAAGAACGTTTTTTAGGGAAAGTAGGTGTTAGTGTGAATCTGCTCGGCATTAACGAAGTTACAGTGATGTGTATAGAAAAAGACGGTATTTACTTTGGCTTGTCGGGTAGACTTTGGGGGGTTTACGATTGTAAAATAAATATCACTTCAGACTTGACCTCATGGGATTCAATGATACTAAACGCGGAAGGAGATGTTGATGTAGAGAATGAAAATTCATTAGGAGCTATTTTAAAAGATAAAACCATTACTACAGCACAAAGAAATCTGCACATGGCGGAGCAAAGAATAACACAGGGAATTTCGACTGTAGAAATGGCACAAAGCAAGTTAGATAATGTTATGATTGAGCAACAGATGAAAGAATCCCAAATGATTCAGTCTCAATTAAAGTATGAAATGTCTGTGTGTAATTTAGAGGCGGCAGATGCCGAGGTAGAGCGGACACAGGCATCATTTGAAGAAACAACTGATGATATACTTGAACTACAAGACCAATTGGATTCGGTATGTGCGATTGTACCGTGTCCTGGTATATGTATCCCAACGACAGAAGTCATACAAACAAAAGAGGAAGTTTATTCTTATGTTCCCTACACATGTTGTACTAATAGAAAAAAACAAACTACTGTTTATGAAACAACCAGTTGTTGTTATAGTTGTAGGGCTTGTACTTCGAAGAAGAGAAGATTCAAAGCCTGTAGGTTGTTCGTTGGCGGCGTTGCTTCAATAGCTTCTGGGCAGGTGGTGAGAGGAACGGTCAAAGTTGTACGTTCAGGAAGGACAGGCAGACGCACAAAATGTACGAATTCCGAATGTTGTTATGTATGCTATAAACCAGTAGTTATTGAAGTTATGTTCACATCGTGTAGTACGTGCACGAAAAAGACGATGATTGGTCAAATAACAAAACCAAAGGTAGTGCAGAACACGTGTGGCTACCAGATACCTGATTCCAATTGTGTAAGAAGCAACGAAAATTGTCGGAAAGTAAGGAATAAATTATACAAACAGTCAGAAGCATCGGCACCTGGCTTGGTGTCTCCAATAACAGAGATTGAAAACGCTAAATTGAATGCAACAATAATGGAGTCGAGATTGAATGAAGCTCGGATCGAACTTGAAGATGCGAGTAGTCAATTGGAAGCAGTGAATGAAAGGGTGTATGTGTTGCAAGAAAATCTAAATAATTCAAAGACTGGCCTTGAAAAAGTCCAAAATGATGTTCAATCTGATCTGAATATTAAACAATTTGAAATTAATGGATCATTAAGCAACAGTTTTTTTATTAACAAAATCGGATTTAATATCGATTTGACGGTAACAGATATGAAGACAATTCCCATGGATATAAGTCACACACTATTGAACGTTTCCGGCATTATTCGAATTTTGATTGACTTTAATAATCTAAACTACACTATCGAAAATGCTGCAAAGTTTTTAGCTAATGAAATATTTCGTAACGTTAGTAATCCATTAAGAAAGAAACAAGAAGTTTACCTTGCTGATTCAGGTTATTTTCATCATCAAAAACGAGACACTTCGCCCATTATCAGTCAACCACCAATCGATATTGTTAACTATGATTTTATCAACAAAACGGACAATGTCAATGTAACAGATAATATACAGCGTGACCAGAAAGAGGTTTCTACTGAAGAACAATGCCACATTTTTACTGAATTTGTGAAGTACATCGAATATTCCTTCCATACGTTGTTGAATATTGCAAACTCGTCAATCCCCGAACACTTTGAACAGTCTGAAGCTGTCCTTGAAGAATATGCATACAACTTGTCGAAGTCGTCTCCAATTAGTGCAAACGAAAGTGCTGCAATCATTTTTTTCAACTTAACAAAAGAAGAGCTAGAGGAAACGGATGATATACCATCCGACGAGTCCGAATCCGATGCATTGTCGAGCGTTATTTATGCAGAAAAAATGAAGGTTAACAGTACGATGTCTGTGCTTGAAACTGACGATATTTTTTCTAAATGGGAGGCCACAATGAACAGATACATTACCAGTTATACTGTAATGTTTGAATGTAAAATATTTACTGATTGTTTAATCACAGATATAGAACATTTAAATAATATGCTGGAGGGTCGACAGGGTTACAATGAATTTTTGACTATGGCAAAATTCATTCAATCACTCTTAAACAAAGGGGAACTAAGTGTGGAGGATGCTGAAAATAGCGCATTGTTTGTTCTCAAATATACAAACTTGCTAACTGAGGATAATGACCAGTGTCTTGAAAGTCCTGTCATTACAAGGCACCCAGTGTCGGAGCTTGTTACTGTAGTAGGAAATAATATAGAGATAACGTGTCAAGCGACTGGAGATCCTGCACCAACGTTCAGTTGGACATTCAATGGCCGAATTTTAGACGATGAAATTGCAAACACTCTAAACATTCAGGAAGTTTCAAAATCTGATTCTGGAGTTTACGTGTGCCATGCCAGTAATGAAGTCACGTCTGTGCAGTCACTACAAAGTAAACTCATTGTAGAATATCCACCAGTTATAACTCGACATCCAGAAGATAGCGACATTGATTATGGAAATCCTGAGGGTGTGTTCTTCGTATGTAATGCTTCCTCTCTTCCTTTGGCCGACTTCAGATGGTTTTTTCAAGAAACATTAACATCAAATTTGGCCCTCGTCGAAGGTAAGAATGACACAGGCCTTGAGTTACTGAGTCCAGGTTTTCACCAGAGCGGCTGGTACACTTGTGAAGCATCAAACAAACATGGATTAATGATGTCTAAGCCAGCAAGACTTACGATATTGAACATAACAATGCCAGGCGTTTCAAGTCCTATGGAACTAACATTGTTAGAAATAGAAAATTCAACGTATCCTAATCAGTCTGTTGCAAGTGCAATTGAATATGTCATAGGAAGTGACGAAGAAGGATTCAACGTGCTTTATCACACGAAAGGACACCCAGGGAAAGAATCATTTCTTACTGAACTATCATTTACCCTTGAGCACACCAATGTAACGTCTTTCAATCTTTTCAATTCAAGTAGGGAGGAGGCTGCATACCAAATGGCCGAGAACATAGAAAGCCTTCAAGCCAAAGCTCTGGCACTTGAAAATCTTTTTAAAACCGGAGCAGTATTTGAGCAGGATGGTAAAACAATGGAGGTTATCAGCTTTACCTTTTATTTTGAAGGACCAATCTGCCCTACTTCACAGTATGCAGATGAGAATGGATACCTATGTGGTAAGTTGGCCTAAACGTTTTAAAGATGTATTGTCCCATGCTAAATACCCAAAAAAAATCATAAAAATATTTTTGAAATTAGCTTGCCCATTTTGAAGCAACATAAATGTTATCAAATTGAACAAAGAAATAAGTGTATTTAAAAAATGTCTACCCATCAGTTATTTACAGCAAAAAAATTATAGAAACACTTCCAGTCACTGAAAGTGTTTTATTATTTTTGTTATACTTTTCTGCTTTAAAAATCAGGGTACACATTTTTTAAAGTTAATAATTTGTATGTTAT
The DNA here is from genome assembly GCF_011630105.1 of Anneissia japonica. Classification (NCBI taxonomy): domain Eukaryota; kingdom Metazoa; phylum Echinodermata; class Crinoidea; order Comatulida; family Comatulidae; genus Anneissia; species Anneissia japonica. The sequence goes on from NW_022758691.1 coordinate 632,417, forward strand.
TGCAAAATGAGAAAGTTGGTTTCAAAATAGATTTTTTATGATTTTTTGACATTAGCAAGGGACAATACATCTTTAAAAAGGATAACTTATACCATCCTAATTGCATACAATTTAATTATTATAGTTAAACTAGTTTGTTGATTACGTTGATTTTATATTCAAATTATTGAATTTACCTTCAGAATACGTCTTAATAGTTACAAAAGTCGTCTAACGAATAAATTTAATTTTAATGTAATTATATTCAGGTTTATTTATTCACATCAAAAATGCATATACATAAGATCACTGTACAATTACAATTGATGTATTATTTTTTTATATAAATCTGAGGAGATGGTACTGGTACTGGTATGGGCATTTATATTGCGCCTTTTCCTTGTGGTTATTAGGCGCACAACATTTTCCAGACACGCAGCCCAATTAAAAGCCATGCTGGCTTACTTTTGATCATGTATCATATCATTTAGATATACACACTAACTATTGCAATTATCAAATTTCAAATGTAGTCGAGTGCCCGCCAGGATCGTTTAGAAGTAATGACCTTCTACCAGCAGTGTGTGAAATGTGCCCAGAAGGAACTTACCAACCGGACGCTGGTCAGCCAAGCTGCCTCGAATGTCAGAGTACAACGGATATCGGTTCAAGAGACTGCCACCAAAAATCCAGTGAGTTTTCTTTGATTTATAGGATCAATCATTATAATAGAAATCATTAAAATTGTATAATAAAGCATGGCCGTAGCCACCGGTACGGTTGGCCAGGTTTCAACCTGACCACTTTTTAACAGACCAAAGATTAACCGATTAGGTTTTGGATTGGGAAAAGGGATAAATTCCACCTGTATGTTTATTTTCTCTTGATATAACCCAGGAACCACATGTCTGTGAACTCTAGGGTGAATGGTTAAAGCTAGTTTACATTATTTTCTTATAAGATTTATAATGATTAATTAAGAAACTAGGACTTATTTTTCACCAAGCCGCGGCCCAGCCATGCCAGGGACTAACATACTAAAACTGTCAGTGGCAAAATTTCATTGTACAGTTTATAAATTAAACAGTATTGTTGTTTTCCCCGACAATTGTTTATTTTTTTCCTACCATAATTACCATAACAGAACACGGTTGTCATAGCTTTCTCCTTCTTCCAGAAACACTCGTGCACACTCATTCACTCCTTAGCTTTGAAACACGATCTAATAATCCACTATTTCAAATTTCACTTCATATATTACATTTTGGTTTTGGTTTCCGTTCCACCTTTACACTTGATTTTTAATAGCGTTTAGGGACTCTTTGTATTTTGCACTCTGTAAATTGAAAAACATAACCATACCGTCGGTTCTTTCATCACACCTTCCATACGTTGCAATTTTTCTTTGTAAAGCCATAATCCAAAAAAATTGACAATGTCAAAAGGCAAATCAACAATATTAGATTACTAATACAGAACATCATTAAAATGTGTCTATTATAATGTAAAAATAGAAAATTTCCCTAGGGCCTTCGGCCCCTGAACCCCCTGAACCTCTTGGCGACCACTTCCTCCCCCTTGCCTTAGCCTCATTCCTCGCTTCGCTCGCAATCTGACCACTATATTTATCGTGGCTACGGCCCTGTAAAACACCTACTTTTAAGATCCTGATATTCTCAGCCCTTACAACTGACCATGGAGAATAATTTTAAAAGTATAGTATTAATAAGATAGAAATTAAACTAAATCTTTACAAATACTCTCTTTATAGCTGAAGAGCCCGATGTAACTACAATACACCAACCTGCTGTGACTATGACAATACACCAACCTGCTGTGACTACGACAATACACCTCAACAAACCAACGGTACCGTACATTCCCTTTTCATTATGTAGTCTTATACGTACTTACGCCGGTTAAAGGCATGTAAATTGCTCAAAAAGCCAGACAGAAATGTTCAACATAGTAAAACGACAGTCCTTAACAATTAACAGTGATTAAACTGTTCATCAAATAACAAGGAAATAGCTTAAATAAAATTCATTTTTGTAAAATTTCTCTACGGTTTAAAGATATTTTTGAATGAAGCCAGGACTGTTATATAGTGTGACAGAGGAAAATGCCATTATTAAGGCGATAGAACAAGCGGAGTTTGAATATGTCTACATCATTTATTTGATAATTCTTTCCTAATTCAAATTACCTTTGGAATAATATGTTATCCCTTGTGAGGATTATGTTTGAAGATTGAAGGTGTGACATCATCATCTTTCATTTTCAGGTCAACAGCGTTGTTGGCCCACCTACAGTGCTTATTGCTTCTGTTGGATCTGTCGCATTCGTTTTCATTTCCGTGATTGTCATCGTATTCATTGGTATGAAATTTTTATTCCATTATGGGCAAAAAGATAAATTATAACTATACCACTAATATTTTGTATAATTTCGGTAGTAATTTTGTACCATTTATTGCATACCATTTCATGATATTTAAAGTTATACATTACAGTATATATCTTAAACATAATTGATGGATGCATAACAGAATACTAATGGTTTGTACGGAAAAGGTCATAAAATAAGCAAAGCTTTAAGGCGTATGACCTGTATTGATAAAATAATAATAACAATAAATAGCAAGCTTAATCATAATAATATTCATAATGATAATAACAATAGTAATACTAATTTCTATTAACATAAAATAAATAAGACAATAATAATACTGACAATGATAACAGTGACCCTAAATAAAATCAACATTATTCTTATTTTACATAATATTAATTATTGAACATAGTGATTAAATAGGTGTGTGTGGACTCGTGTCTTGAATTCACCAATTAAGTTGCAGTGTTTTATATGATCAGATAAACTATTCCAAATTTTGCAGCCCCTGTAAGCTATACCTTTTTGTCCAACTTTATTTTTTTCATGGTGTTTGGTAATTACATTTATTTCTTGTTTCGTTGTTATGTATATCCTTCATTTTTAGAATTTTAGAAAAAGTTTATCAAATGCAATTACTTCAGCTGCTGCTGCTGCTGCTGATGATGATGATGTTGAAGAAAACTACAATAATACAATAATATTAACTAGTATAACAAAATAAATAATATTTAGAATAATAATAAATAGGATATCTAATCCAGTAATTAGAATAATAATCTTTTATTTTGTAGTCATTCATTTTAAGAAGAAAGCCAAGTTCGAAGAAGAAGCTATGTTATCTGATGAAATTCTAGAGCCTATAAAACGCGAAGAAAATATATACTCGAACGGACTAGACGGTGTTTACGCGACGGATTCCCTGTAGTATTGTACCTTCGATGTCATTGCTGTTTAAAATATTAAGGACTACTGATTAGACATCAGAAATTTTCATTTGCTTTCAATAGAATCAAAGAAACATTGTACAGTATACTCGAGTTGAAACACAACTAAAAACGTCAGAATAAATCTTAAAGGAACAGATTATTATTCATATGTAGTTTGCAATTTAGCCTTTTTGTACCTACAATAATTATAGTTACAGGCTTTTATGCAAAATATATTGTTCATTTACGTATTTAAACGATATGTGTGTGTGTGTGTAGTTCGTACCCAAAATCTTAAAATATTGGATGGGCGTTTTTGCAAACAAATATTTTCAATATTTAGATAATATATTTGATAAACATAAACCTTCATTTTAGCTCTAATGGTTACCATTATATCAACCAACCAAATACATTGGGAGAGCGGATTTTTAACTGTATTATTATTGTTAGCATTTGTATAGGTACCCTTTTAAAATTTATTGGGAAAATGCTATTCTTTTAGGTCACATAACAGCGTTTCTATTTTAAGTTAATGCCTATACTTGTTTTCAAACAGTGGAATGTTTAGATTTATACCATAATGTTGTTGTAAGATATACGATATTCATTGTGGACATATTATAAAATATTGTTCTAATGAGAGTTCACCTAACATACTGTTTTCAAGTCGTCAGATCTGTTAAAGACCATGTAAATTACCACGTATGAATTGACAATCTGTTTGGCGGCCCATTTTTTGGTTGCGACCCACAGTTTGGGAAGCGTGGGTGTATGATTACATGTCTCTATAAGGAAGTGAATTTTTACGGTATGTACGTCACTAAAATCACTAATTTGAATAATTTTTTACAATATATCGGCATTATACATCCGAGCTGAACGAATTGCTTTTGACCAGAGGCGTCTTTTGAACAAAATAGTTCAACAAAACGTGCTTGCCGATATTTCAATTGCTTTAGAAATAGGCTTTCAAAAAGTATTTCTTGTAGCGCAAAATACCGTGGCATGAAGCTACGTAAATACCTGAAGGAAATTACATTGAATGAATTCAAATGATGCGAAAATATGGCTTCTGAAATGTATTCATGGTGTTGACTTAGTGTTAAAATATAATATTTAGTTTTCCGACAATACAAACAAAAACCTTAATATATATCGAACAAAGAAACAAAATATCTATTTTATGTTCAAAGGCATTTACAGTGTATTGTGCTCTAGACCATGAACTGTATACAGTAGTTCGTTGACCTAATGAGAGAAAGAAATCGTTGCATGACTTGCTTATTCGTCTATTTTCACCCAGGAATAAATGACACCGCGCCGTTTGAACAGTAGGCCATGTCAGAATATTAGGCCAAGTCAAAAACAAAGTAGTTTCTCGTCCTAAAATTTTGAGGGAAAAAATGGAGAATTAGGGCACTTTTTTTTTTTCTTATTTTGAGACGGCAAATCCAAGATGGTCGATGGGAGACAGCTACTACTTTCTCACATTTACCATGTAGACACATTGAAAGCAAATGAAAGAAGCGCTAGACATGATTCATACCATTACGTATCCCCAACCACGAACGATCGAGAGAGAAATTTTACTGACGTGGGTTAGTCACACATTCGTACATTTCGTAAAATAAACCAGAACCCTGCGGGTGTGTACGTTCCATTGTACGTAGTTTAGAGGGATATGTAGTCCAGTAATGGTTTCTAAAGTTTTTACGTACACCTACACCCCCATACAGGTCCCGTCCATCAAATGCTGTATATTTACATACCTGCCAACATTCGAATATAAAAAATAGGGACGCTATTCATTGGTGACAAAAAATTAAGATGGCAATTATATCCTAATTCCTGTACAGTTGCTTCAAACAAAACAAGAGTTACTTAATTTCAAGTGTACTGTTTATTTACCTCAC
>NW_022758691.1:637787-644686 GCF_011630105.1 Anneissia japonica
ATAGAAAAGCTGTAGAAATTTTATAGAATGGTTTCTTTAGAAATTCTATACATTATTTTCTTACGGGACAACCATGAAAAACTATTCAAGTTACATTTTAATCAGTAGGCTTACAGACTTCACCATGAAGGGCACGGTATATTGCTTGTTTCGCTGGATCTCATTGGAGTCATAACGTCAATATTTATTCGAATGACACTTATAATCTCTGTTCAACATTTTCAGCTTGTGTGTCATTAAAGCGCTTTAAGTTTTTGTTGTGATGCTATAGCTCGAAGCTTGGGTTTGTTTTTTCAACAATAGAGAAAACTTTCTCAGTCACTACTGTTATAAAATATTACCATAGTTCCCCGGGTAGAATCCCACACCGACTTTACGCCCAACTTCGCGTACACGAATTTCCCCGGGTGATGTCCCAGGGTCTGAGGATTGGGCAAGTCGGCCCAGCAGGCCTTGCCTAGGTCGATAAATTTAACAAATGCTCAAAAAATAAAGGAATTGTCTCCGAATTCTGCCGACTTGAAACTCTTAAAATTGCTTAAAACTGATATTGGTCGCCATAAATTAAAACACAAAGCCCATTCTTGTAGATTACTTTGTTGGTTACTGACGCTAAAAATGAGCAGCTCGCCAACTGCGGCTAAAGTAAACATAGACAACACCGCGGTCCGTCCCTGAAAAGACTTGCCCAGTGGGCTGATCGGATCGTTAATTCACAGCGTGAAGACTCACGTGTTTCCGCAGAGATCGGCTGCTAAAAATAACTCGTTACATCATGCAAGACCAAGACTGATTTCTTCGCCCGAATATTGTTTTGATAGGCTATTGAATCGTAGGTGAAAACCACCTTGCAAAACGATCGTCATTTCCGTCTGTTCATACACTAGGCCAAGGGAATCCCGGGGTTGTGTATAAGAGACCCCCCCCCCCCCTCGAAATCGGACAGTTTTGCGTTCGTGGAGATGGGATTATACCCGAGGAACCACGGACTAATATTCCCTTCATCACTGGCAAATAGTGGATACTTCTTGCAATTATTATTATTATTTTTTTTTTTTTTTATTAGGGACGTACCTATTTTTTGGTGTTTTTGACATCGGGAATCGGGACGTCAATTTGAGATAACAAATTTTGAAGTATGATTAACATTTCCGGGTATCCAGCTGTCATGTCCTAAAAAGCTCCCACCTTAATCAAAACCATGGTAGGGCTGGGGTGGTGTTGGGTTACACCACAAAATGTCCTTCATTTTTATTTTTTCACAATTTGGCAGATTTGCCACTGTTTTGAACTTGACTGGTCAAACCACAGAACCAAAGTTGGCGGTTTTAGAAGTCAAACTTATCTATTTATCATCTACTAAAATAGTCTTCATTGATTGACATATCTCCTCCATGGTTTGACAACAAATTTTCTTTCGTTCTTCGTTCAAAATCTGCTTAGTGACACGCATGCGTGATAGGTAGAATAGTTATCACAATAACTACAACCACTGCTCTGCATACTACATGTCACGCATGCGCTGTATGGTGGTAGATAAAACGTGCCTCGGTCAATGATTTATTTTCGAGTTTGCAGAGAGTTAAGAATACGGAATACTCATTTACTTTACATATTCAAGTATACATGACATGTCTATGTTGTAAATCAGTAAAATTACACTGCAGTCGTAAACAAAAAACTTCATAATACTGACGACACGTACGTTTTTCTGTGTTTAAAGTACAGTAACTGTGCACAATTAGTTTTTTTCTGCACCACTTTCTTTTCGTTTTTTTTTTATATATAGGCCTAGAGGAATTTCACTTCAACGATTGTAAATAGTCTATAAAACTATTGCCGCCAAAACTGTCAATTTTTGCTCTGTGGTTTATCAAGCTACAGACCTCTAGGGTCTAATTCCAGTAATGGAGGTCAGTCTGGTCAGAATAATAAGTTGTGTTTATATGAATGCATTTATGCTACATATTCAATCATTACAAATACTCTTGATTTTTATTTTGTCGCGGATTATTGTTTATTGATCTGTATGGTACGGTAGTCTTGTGGTAGACCAATATATTATTTATTTTAACAAGACTGACTGAATGCTGCTGTCGTCGTGTTTTGTACGTATTGCCAGGGAGTTATAGTGTATTGCACACCAACGGCAACAGCAACGTCAATTGCCGTGTTCATCGTGTGTAAAAGACTTTAGGTAGGTAAGCACATTCGATTCAATACTATAATGTAAAACGTTGTTCAGATCACGTTAATTTTTACTAAAACACACGTTACACCCACTAGACGACAAGCAGTAGTCTACAACTACCTAAGTTCACGCTAGGGCCTAGACGTTCGCATAAACAATTAACAGACAACTCTCTAGTGTAAACTGTATACTCTCGCGATAGAAAACAAAATTAGATCACTTTTTTCATTTTTAATAACACGTGCACCTGCTACATTAACACGACAGTGACCTAACCCTACCGACGATCCCGTAAACAATTGGTCAACTACACCAACAAGGTATGCATTATGGAGCTCGCGATGAAAAACATAATGTCGGCAAAGTTTTTCCGACGCATGCGCATATCGAATTTTTCTCCTAAAAACGACTAAAAAATGGTGGTAGGGGGTATATGTTTTATCGCGTACGTCCTACATTTCTCATCTAACATAAAAAACAAACAATTCTTGCACAACTACATGTCCACCAGTTACTATGAGGAAAACATTATACCCACCGTGAGGCACCGTTTAGGAGCCTATTCGTTCACAAACCCGCTGCTCACACACACACACACACACACACACACACACATACATTTCATGTTCGAATTATCCCATTAGTTCCTTGTGACCTTAAGGTCACAAAGGAACTAAAAAAGGAAATAAAAAAAATGGTGAGGCAGAGAAAATGGATGCGCTAGAGGACGAGAAACTATAATATTTTTATTTGGAAAATATAGACCTTAATAAATGTCACAATATGCTTGCTTTTAATAATACGAAGATGTTTTACTGTCGTCTTTCTTCAGTCCAACGTGTAAAGATTCTACTTGCACTGCATTTATCCTAGTAGTAAAACACTTGGCCAAGCATTCACTTTCTATATACTTTCTTTTATTACTTTATTTCAACCTGATCTTCGCCACTGGCGAAGGTTGCGAACATCTGGATCCGCCAGTGGCGTAACGACGAGTCATGGGGTCCAGGGGCGAGAAAACGTTGGGCCCTGTATGTCAGAAAAGTATTGTTGGGGATTGTTGAAATTCGGAGAATGAGATCGTAAACACGTTGTTGCAATGAACTATGACCATAAATACCGCAGGTGTATAGCATCAAATCACTTTATTATGCTGTCTTACAATGCAGTTATAGCATAGTGTTCTACTGTATAAAATGGTATAGTACAGTATAACATAGCATATATATTCAACAACTGTGTATATTCTTCCTGGAAAAGAAAGAAAATACAGTTGTCTTATGTAAGCACATAGAATCAACATGTCTTATCATATCTACATGTCTTATTCCAGTTATTGAAAAGTTTTAAACAAAGATAAACATTAAACTCGATAACAAACTCTTAAACAGCGCCCTCTATAGTACAGACTTACTCTGCTGAGATTATTCTGACAAGCTCTAATCAGAGCCGTAGATAGAGAGAGTTTGGCCAACTTGGCGCATATGGACGCCATGTTTTTACCAAACAGCCCAGGCGCATGCGCGCGTATAGCTTTAATGTTTTGTTTTGGTGACAACATGGCCGGTGTAAGTCATGTGATTGCGATCCACCCAATCACACGCGCGTATATCGAATCTTGTGAAACCGAGTTGGCCAAACTCTCTCTATCTACGGCTCTGGCTCTAATTTATGAGTAGCGCCCTCTATAATATAACTTTCTTGAACGACATCGTTAATCTCGAGTATTACAGTATTACTATTATGATGAAATTATGAATAAACCTCAAATAACAATTATAAACATATTATACACATTTACTAAACATAGTAAATTATTACGCGCAGGCGTAACAACATGTCATGATGTCATGACAAGTATTTTCGCTCACGAAGTGACCGGGTGAGTATTCTCCCTAGAGATAGGCCTAATTGTTAAGGCTTTAAAGAATCTAGTTAATTATCTGACAATTTCAAAAAATATCGTGTGACTAACAATATAATGAACTAATACTTTGCACACATTTTGAAAAAAAGAATATTCGCATGCAACGTAGGTCTACATAAATCGTCATTCACGTACGTGCATTTGCATTGGTTAAACGCTTAATCATGACTGTATTGAATTTCCCAATAAAGAATATAAATAAGAATTATCCAGCAATCATTCAATCAATCGTCCAGGGAGCAAAAAAGAACTGACCCTTCCCTCACCCAGAAAAAAAAAGAGAGTAGGCCTATAGAAAGAGTGGAGCTACTCCAAATCAAGTTGATTTTCGATAACACCACTGCCATGTTTTTAATCGATTTTAACATGTTATGAATAATGTTTTTACACGTATTTAACAATAGGCCTACTATGATGGGTACGGCCTAATCATGTAGGCCTATTTAATTCTATATTTATTGATGTTTTAGGGCGGAGGCGGATTCTAAGGTGAGTATAGGGATTTTTGAAAATTAAAAGAAAGTAGGCCTACCATTATTGTCAAAAAGGTTGTATTAGAGCAGATGGCCCCGAGTATGGTTAGCCATCAGGGTCATAATGAAAACGCCGTTTTCATTATGGCCCTGATGGCTAACCATAATCGTGGCCTCTCTGGGGCTTGGACTTGCAACTGAGCGTTGGCCTCAGAAAGCCCACAAGTGTTACACAAATGGTTAAATCTTTATCGTAAAATTCTAGGTTGGGTTGTTTTGCGTATACAATAAAGAAGAAGAAGAAGAAGAAAAAGAAGTGCTCGTTTTGAATTAGGGTCCATGACGAACATGGTTCTGGTCATAATTTGGAATGACATCAAAATGTAAACAAAGACGCTTTACAAATATCGTACATTACATAGTAGCAAGGACAAGAAACTCGTTAGACTAAATTGTGCAAAAAAAGTCAATTGTAAACAAAATGTTTTTCTTGATTTTTCAAAGACAAGGTTTTACAATAAGTCCAACTCGACAGCTGAAACTAGGTAAATGTTAACGGATCAATCTGCATAATAGGCTTATAGAGTTTCTTCATCAGAACCTGATGGTGTTACTATGGGCATCTGTAGTTTAGTTTGCATACAAAAGATGTTCATAATCTAATGTAACTTAACAATCTCTTTTAATATAGCAAACCTATACTATAAAGCAAAATGTTTCAATTGAATTTGTATTTTTTTTTTAGATTTCTTGAGAAGATTCGCCTCAAAAACAACAGTTAATACCACCAATCCAAGTTTGCAACTTTTCCTTGATGTCATCTATAATTTCTTTGAATCTTTCTCTCAATTTTCTCAAAAACGACAAGTATAAAAATGGATTTACTGTAATAACGAAGCATTTCAAGACAATGGCAATCACACATAGCGCTGTATTGAACGAGTGTGTCGATAGTCCAACGGTAAGTGTTTCAAAAATTAGGCTCACAAATGATAAGCTAGAAATAATGGTTAACATTAACGGCACACGAAGATAACTCATAAGTTGGTAACAGTTTTGCTTCTGTTTCTGCATTCTCTTCCGTCTCAATTGTCCGCTTTTTGCAAATAATACAAATAAAGACAGTTGCATGCCTGTAACTAAGATCGATAGTAGAAACAGCAAACAGTCATATGCCAAGAGAACACATACGGCTATATAGTGGGCGAAATAAACCAACGATAAACACACAGACGCAATCCAGGCAACCGCACACATAGCTCTGACATTTTTCTCCAACATGACTACGCGGTTGTACGCCAAAGGATCACTGTAAGATTTCCATGTATCAACTGCAAATAAAACCAGTATGAAAACCGAAGTAAGGTGGCCTATAGTGTACATTGCAACAAAATGGCCCAATAAAGTAGGAATGTCTGTTATATTTATAGTCGTTTCCTGAAATGAAAAAGCTGTTGCAATTGCTATCAATGTCAGTGCCATCAATATATCGGCAAGAGCTAGGTTTATAACCAGTACTTTACGAGATTTTATCTTGTATTGCTTCATGGTATGATAAACGGCTACAACCAGTACGTTTCCAAAAACAGAGATAATACAGGCGATGCAAACGACCACGTCAACGATACGCCAGAGCCTCCGCATTTCACTATCTAGCTCATTGCTGAAATTACCGGACTCGTTGCTGCCTAGACAAAACATTTCAAAAAAATTACCTTCGCTTAGCGTCACAGAAGCAATATGGGTCTTATTTTATTCTCCAGATACTGACGACGTAACCCAACGTGAAACTGAAACAAGCAGTTTTCGACAACGTTTGACAACTGGTGCACAGTAATTCGTATCCGGGGAGCAAATGTAGGCTAGGCATTATGAGAGTTCCTCCTTTCAGGATTTCCTTATTATGGCATGCGTGATGGATTATAGATTGTATTACCTGTATAGCTTATTTACCGACCCGTTGGGTAGGCCTTTACGCTTTTTATCACCCGGAAGTATAAATAGGTAGTATGTGATTGTGAGTAGGCCTATGGTATATTTTCATGTACAATGAAGAAAATTCCATATTTAAAATGCCTGGAGAAGACAAGATGAGTATAAACAAATGCAGTACATCAAAAGCCCTCTCTCAACAAGCAACTTTTACATGTTAATTTAACTTTGTCGACTCATTCTGATGTTCATCATTACGTTATCATCTTTATTCATGCCATTCTTTCTTCTTTAAAATTACAGTCAAATTGATTTCTTAAAAATACAATATGTCATGATGTCTGTTCAAATAGCTATGGTTCAATTCCCATTTATT
>NW_022758691.1:644900-654718 GCF_011630105.1 Anneissia japonica
TCATGGTCTAACAGGGCCGGTTTGACCATTATACAGTACCTTTGTGTCATGGTGACAGTTTGGCCGGCTCCAAATCCTAACATTTCCTAATAGTTATTTGTTATTCTATAGGGCCTATTTATACTCTAAACATTTTAAAAATTAATTACTAAATTAAGGATTGCTAAAGAAGGTACGTAATACAAAAACAAGCACATGGTAGTTTTTTTTTAAAATATATAACGTTAAAAAGACAATTTGATGCGAACGTTAATAATAAATTGACATAATTTACGTATTAGTACGTATTTATTAAAATGGGAGGATGGGTCGCTCGATTATCATCGGTTGAGGCAGCTTTGGACTCGCCGTTGTATATTGTGAAACGGGAGCTGCCTGGAAGGATGAGTCGCTCCGTCGTCTATTACGTCTAGGCAGTTTTGTAATCAACGGTGAATAGGCCTGCGTTTCGTGTATCATTTTTTCTACGCTGAAAGTCATTATTACACCACCATTAAAAAAAAACAATAACAGGGTAAGAGCAAAAGTAAAAACAAAAATCTGTCATCAAGTGATGTGCTTAACCAAACCCTTGCCAACAAAAACAATACAATACAAAAGCATTCCAATAACAATAAATAAACAAGAAGGAAAAAATTAACTAAAACCTGCACAGATCGTCATTCTAAAATTAAATTTAATCAATCTCTGAGCAGTAAATTGATAACAATTAAAAATACATATAAAAACATAAATAATAATTATTATTATAATCCTGTATATTCGTCAAAAAACAGAGATGATAAAATTTATAAATATTCAATATTTTTATTCTAAATTAAAATTATTATTTTATTATAAATATTTATCCAGATTCTTTTGAATTTTATTGTATTTTACGACGTAATGTTTTTTTAAATCTTTTAAGCTTGTAATCTAGACCCTTTTATTGGATTGATCCATGTGGGATGAATAAAGATATATTGTATTGTATTATGTACAATCATCATTTTAAAAAATATGGTATCCATAAATCGTCAAGAAAATATAAATTAAGAATAAAAGGTAGAATAAATTTCTTGTACACTCGTCAAATAAAATAGCAATAATGTGAATTAAAAGATATGAAAGATAATGTACAGTCGTCATTACAAAATGAGGAAATGTTTGATAGATAATATAAAAATAAAGTAAATAGCCAACATTAGTACAATAAATAGGCCTAGTAAATAAAATAAAAATCCAAAGAAGTTATTTTTTTTAAATACCCACTAATAGAAATAGTAAACATCAGTAAAATGCTCCTTTAAACTCTGTTTTAACCTAAAAAACGCTCCTCAATTTCGGAAAAGGCTTTCGGAAATCTTACTACCCCAGAATTAGTACGTGTTCTAGCATGATGGAACGTAAGTGCGTCTCGGTGCCTATTGTTAACTTACAATGAATCAACATAATCACTCATAAAATCAGATCGTGGAGAAATCATCGTCATTATCATCAATATCATCATAAGCACACCCCCATCATCGTCATCGCCATCAACATCATCATCATTATCATCATCATCATAATCACCATCCTGGTGCGGATGCAGAGGGGGTGCAGAGGGTGCGGTCGCACCACCCTACATTGTATTAAGAAAAATAATTGTTGTATTGTTGCAAGGTATGAGAGTGCAATTTCCGGGCACCTAGATGCAGGCGCGGATACAGACCTCTTCGCACCGTTCGCCATTATAAAATGATAGCAGTGCCTGGTGGTCTGGCGAATTCCAAATCTTTCTGTCAGAAATGCCACCTACATAAACCAAAGACAAAAATATATATAGACAAAAATATATAGGGACTGTAAATAATCGGCTGCGCGATAACGTACGGTACACTGTTGAGTTCTATTATTATTATTATTATTATTATTATTATTATTATTATTATTATTTATGTCACAATGTATGATTAATACAAAATCAATCACAATGAGAATAGGCTATACATGTGCGTTGATTCTCATAACCTTAATTTTATTACGTTTTGTTGTTCCAAAATTACACCAAAACAAAAACATATTATTTTAATTATTACTTTTTAATTACTGAATTATTATTTCATTATTTTAACGAATGCTAACAAAAAAGTCTTCCATAGATTTGGTAGCTTAATTGTAGACCTAGAGCTTAAAACTTACGAACACATTTAGATACAGTACATCTAAAAGAAAGTCAAAAATAACTACCGAGCACTGAGAGACTGAAAATAAACACCTGAAGAAGAGTAACGACGTGAATGGTATGTAAATTTTAAATCATACAGTGTTGGAAAGAGAATTTATAATAAAAATACTGAGAAATTGAGAATTAAGATATCTAATAAGCGCGTAAAACTTTATTAATTGGCAGGTAAAATGTAAAGTTTCCAGGCCCATATATCCAGTAGGTGGAGTGTTACGAAGGACCCAACCAAATTTGTTAAGGTCCACATTTCCAAGACAGTCGATAATGTACTGAATATAAATTTGTGATTTTCTGTGATTTAAAAATTTTTACATTTTAACAAGTAGGCCTAATCTACTCAGTCTGTCGTAATTCGGAAAAACGCAATTTATTCAATTTTGAAATTTTGGCTTAGGGGCACCCTGTGGATTTAATCTATCATGGAACGTGATCATATGTTCCAAACAATTTTTCGAAATATGAAATTATTATGAGAGTTACGCATTATTATATCCGACCATCCAACCACTAAGCATTGAAATGTTGGCAATCAACCAATCACTGAAGACATTTATGCATATTTAATTAATTTCCCAGCTGGTGGCGGTACATTAAAAATGTATTATTATTTTTTATGAAGTTACAACTTAAAAATTGTGGTAATAAGATTTTTAGAACCGCATTATTAACAAGATTATTGGGTTAGTATTTCCACGTCGGCGCGTGCACTGAAAACGTATTTTTTTATTTATTTATTTATTTATTTTTAAAAATTCTATTTAACGTGTGTATAATGATTTTGATAAACAATCAAAATTCTCTGTATACTATCTATCTATTAAACATTTAAAGAATGGACTTCCTTGTGTTATGGTCATATCAGGCTGTAATTTTTTTAAAACAAGACCATTCAGCAAACAACATAAAACAAATTCCCCCATTGGTGCATGCATAAAACGTATAATTTCCTGAAATTTGGATATAGAGCAAACTTCCTTATGATTTAGGCCTAAGGAAATATAAATGTATACGGGTCTGAACTTTGTAGGTGACAAAGTGTTCTTCCTTATGCTGTGGTCATATTAGAATATGATATCATTAAAGACCATTCAACAAACAACATGAAACATATATCAAACTTTTAGGTTAAACTGTCCGCTTCCGAGCATGCATATAACATATTTTTTAGATATATGATATTTTCATGACAGTCAAGAACAAGCCCGTAGCCAGAATTTTATTAGGATTCTTTTTGATACTATAAGGGCACTTGCGAGCGAAGTGAGCACCATTGGCTGAGGCCAGGGGGCCGCCAAGGGCTCCCAGTGTGGTCCAGGGGCGAAGCCCGGTGGGGTGGGGGTCGAATCCCCCGGAAGCTCCAGCATTTTAGACATTTACAGGTGTTATTTAACTGATTTGAGAGGCCATACATAAAAATATATATATTAAAGAGGTAATTTTTTGGGATAAAAAAAAAATCAGTAGTACTAGTAATACTCTGGACTAGCGTTGTTTTAGTTACCATATGAGAGTTTTCTGTGTTAAAAACATGATTCACTACACTATACTTCTATATAATACATAACTTGTACTTTATAATAAGAGAAATCTGTATATTATCGGTTCCTGGAACAGTAACAATACGAAAGTACTATGCTACTGGTACTGCACTGTAACGCATAGGCATATTTTAATACACTACTTAGATAGATTCTTTGTCCATTTTGATTTCAGAGGTCAAAAATATTTTTCAATTTTTTTTCAATCATATAGTGATGTAGACTAGTATTTTAAGAACATTTTGCTGGAAAAAGTTTTTGGATACGACGCCCCGTTATGGAGTTATGATTTTTTAAATAACATGATGTCAGAAAATCAGCCCAAAAGCTTATCTTATTTCTGTTGGTTACACACCGCTGATTCGCAATGTTTGTCATCACTTCAAGATGTCTACCGATTCGTGGAAAAGGCTAAGAGGTAAAATATAGTTGATGTTGATTGTTGATTATTATTATTATTATTATTCGCCCCCACCCCGGAACACTTTCGAGCGATTTTGAGCAACGCCCTACCAAACCCACCTTTTTTCAGCGGGGACATAGCCCCCCCCCCCAACTCACCTCCCCCGTCGGGCAAATAATGGCGTCACCCCTGATCTAACACCAGGTAAGCCTACATGCTTGTACTTAATAATGGTTCTACTGTATTTGTATCATAATTTTTCTTACTTTGGCCCATACTTTGCAATTTGCTATCTTTTATAATATAACAAGCTAAAATAACTGGCTTCTCAAATCAAACTGCTCAAACGCGTGCAAAACATTGACTGATTGATTGATTTATATTATCCTAAGATTTTCATTCAATTGTTTGCTTTTTCATTTAAAATTCTAATATTAATATTTTGTAATCGGAAACTCTGTTTTACAAGCTCATTTTTATTTATTTTATATTGTTCATTTCATCTTTTCTAATTTCCTTCCAAAACGTTTTGAAAATTTTCGTGAATACATGATGATGATTAAGTTTGTTCACACGGCTATTTTTTAGTATGCTGACGAGGTAGATAATGGTGAGTGTGATGGTGTACTGACACAGCAAACACTACAGCTCCAATATAAGATCACGAAAGAATTTAGTCGTGCAGGATTGATTCCTCTCAACAGGGATACCAACTTGTTGAACCTGTCAATGAATGTCAACCAATTAAATAATAATAATAATAATAATTGAACAAATAGAGAAGCAGGGAAATAAGTAGATTAATATTAAGGTACAATTAATAATTAAGGATCAATTGTAAGAGAATTCAAGATCAAAAAGCTTTTCAGCGAGGGAGCTTACCTATAAGTTACCATAGTGTAGTGTTAGATGTCTGTGGTAGTGTCAAATTCTTGTCAAAACTGAGGCCTACATTGAAATTCTTTATGTAACTAAAGATTAAAGTTGTAATATTTATAATGTGCAAGATACTTAGGTCTGTATGCGCCTAATACAGCAACAAAGTCTAATTCAAAATGTTTCTATTTTACTTCAGTATGTGGACCAGAATTTCAATGGGATGACTACTGCGTGTATAACATGACTTGCAAAAACAAGTGTGTGATCATTGGGGTTTGCAGACCAGGCTGTAAATGTCCAGACATTTCCACTGGAAACGGAACTCATTGTGTTGAAAACTGCGAATGTGACAATGAAGATCATGGGGTTTGTTTTCATTTGTTTAACCTGGATTACATACTCCACAAAGATGGGAGCACATCTTATGTTTATATATCTAATGAAAAAGATAAAATGAGCAAAGTATACAACGAATTACGGTGATGATGATAATAATGGTAGTGGTAGGATAATAATAATAATAATAATAATAATAATAAATAATAATAATAATTACAATAATAATAATATTAATAATGATAATGATAATAGTAATAATAAATAATACTAGATAATAATAAAAATAAAATTATTATTATTATTATTATTATTAATGATAATCATGATGATAATGATAATGATGATGATGATGATGATGATGATAATGATGATGATGAGGATGATGATGATGATGATGATATAATAATAATCTTTATTTGAATCTGCACTTTACAACAGTGGCACACGGGAATTAAAAGATTAAACACTTACAAATAAATATACAGTATATGGGGAAAAAACCAGAAAAGTAACCGACAAACCCAAAGACATGGTGATCAAATTATAGCGATACAGGTTTATAAAATGTTAAAACATTCGAAACATTAAAGAAGTAAAACTAAGTATAATGATAATAATTGTTGTTATTTCTTCACTTTTTATTTGCATATTTAATGTGATTTTGTTTAAACATTCATATCCGGCCATAGATCATAGATGCCGTGTAGTTTTTGAGTAGAACATTAACTATAGTTTTATGCGCTAGTATATGTCAAGTTCAACTTATGGAAACGTTGTATCATTTGCTCTCCAAGGTCACCTTAACCGTTGGAGAAACTGGATTTTTTCACAAAAATACATTTTTGGTACAAAATCTATGATTTTCTTGTAATGGCCCAAGCGGATTATGTTGTAGAAAATATTAATCTACCAATTCGTGAAGAAAAAATGAAAAAAATTTCTACAGTTTTGGCGGAATACGCCAATTTATAACAGCTCCTCACGCCGATTTAGATAGGGAATTTCAAGAAATTTGAGGTTTTTGGCTGTTCCGAGCTCGTTTCTTACTCCCCCACACACACACTATTGCTTTGTTCGAATTGGCCCAAGTGGATTCGTGGAGGGAATATAATAAGCTTGAAGCTGATATAAAACTTAGTATGATTAGTTGGGTAGTTTTATCGGAAAATAAGAAAATATAAAATCCATCCAATCCACGATTGCTAGGGGAAGAGAGATCTCAACATTTGTTCACTCTACATTGTACTATGTGTACTGTTATATATGTGTTCAATTACAATTTATAACAAAAGAATATTGACTGTGCAAATTGAATTTTGTTAGTATTTTAACCCCATAATGAAAATGAAACAGACCCAATGTTTTTAATTGTTCGGTCCAACCTACTTATACAGCGGGGTTGATTTGACCTCAGTTCGCTACTTGCTTGATAGCTGGACTAGAAAATGAAAAAAGTGGCAAAAAACGTTTCCATTAAAACCATGGAAGATATTATTGTTGATAATAGATTTTAAAAACTGGGTGAAATTATCCCTCAGCTTTTAAAAACATAAAATGGTATAATAGAATACATGGTGTTAATGAATGCAATTCCAAAAAACTGGAAAAAGATTGTAGCACACCAACCTTTTTGTTTAGTGCACAGAAATGTTCAAATTATTGATACACCTTCCATAAGTAAACTAAAAGATAAAGATTTTTATGTGTCATTTATAAATGGAAAATATATTATACCAAAAAATGCTCAAAAAATGTGGGAAATTGAGTTAAAATGGAAGCAATAGACTGGGACCTATGTTGGAAGAGTAAAATTAATTCAATGTTACATATAAAAAAAAATTGCACTGTTCAATTTTAAATTTTTACATCGACTATTATCTACAAAACATAGACTAAATGTATTCAAATTATCTGCAACCAATCTATGTGAGTATTGTAATATTACTGAAAATGAAGAGCACATGCTATTTAAATGCAAAGATATAGAAGCATGTTGGACGAAATTACACACTATGATGCGATCATGTTTTAAACTATGTGATAACTTACAATGGAACAAAATCGTTATTGGAAGCTATAGCTAAAGATTGAACGAAATTATTTAAATTTTGACGTTTTGTATTTATAAAGTTAAAATAATGAATAGATTATGTTTGAGGACAAAATGTCCTTGGTTGATGTTTATATCTGAACTAAACAGACTAATTACATGTGAATTTTTAATTAATAAGGAAAAAAGCAAAAAATAAATGGTCCATGGTCGATCTAGATAAGTTTAAATAAATATATGTATAAATAAATGTGTGATGGTTGACTTCTATAGAAGACAAGCAATAGAAGAAAATGATTAAAAAAAATAAATAAAGAATACAATAGTCGATGTCTGAACACTTATTATGAAGAACAGTAAAGAGACGTGTACTAAGTAACTACATAACAGATATATATTTCATACTATTATTTACTTAATATATATAATACGGTAACTGTTAAAATGTAGACTATATGTTATGTGTAATATATCTACATAGTTTAAGACATTATGATGAAATAAAAGTGGGACGATCCCACAAAAGAGAAAAAAAACGTTTCCATGTATATGAATTAATATATTATTATAATACGATTACAGACAAAGGACGTATTGTATCAGGAAACTTGCAAAGTCTGTAAGTAGAGTAACATGAAATTTGTGAGAAGAAATGCGAAAAATATTGCCCACTTACTAATGACTACTGCGAAGAAGGGGTGTCTTAACAACTTTTAGCTACTGTGTTGTTAGTCTTGTTGGCCGCGCTCTTCCGATGACGTACACCTGTTCAACTTATTGCTTAACACAAGTTGCCTTATTTAGGAAATGCTTTACTCTTATTCTTTCTCCCAGTTACTGATGAGACGTTGTTGCGTAAACAAATATTTCATTCAAATGCTTTGGTGAGGCCAGGGTTTTTTTGGTTTTTTTTGCCCGATGGGAAGAGACAGTGTTGCCGATGAGACCTTAACTGAGTATGCAGAGGCTGCCAAGAACCCCTTTGAGAGGTCCAGGGGTCAAAGCTTATGAAAGTGTCAACATTAGATAGTTGAAAGGCTTATTTAATCAATCGTAGTCTCATTATCTGTTAAAATTACATACCGGTAGGGATTTTTCCCTAACGAATTGTGTTGAGCTTTACGTCCAGGTGGGGATCCTTCCACCCTCTCCCACTGGAAATACCACTTCAATGTTTGTGTATATCGCATCATCCGTTTTGTCACTATAGATTATTCTTTTCAGTTTCAGTTTCTTTTTTGTATCTAATAATTATTATGAGACAGTGGCGGATCCAGGGGGGTTCAAGGGGTTCGGACGAACCCGCCTCTGTGAAGAAACGTAACAAAATACTATTGGGTCCTGGCTTACAAAAGGCTAGCTAACCTCATAGTTACCAACCGTCTCGCTATCAAAAGTCGCAAAGGAACAGAAGCATGTTATTTTTAATGTGTTTAATCTTGAATTTTCTAATGTTTCTTAATTTATTTTTTTTTAAATATTTTAAATACAAAATAATTTGTTTTTGTATTAGTTTCAACTTCATCTAAAAAGAAATTTCTGTAATATGGGAGAATTTTATTTTTGTGCTTGTTT
This sequence comes from Anneissia japonica, assembly GCF_011630105.1. Lineage (NCBI taxonomy): Eukaryota > Metazoa > Echinodermata > Crinoidea > Comatulida > Comatulidae > Anneissia > Anneissia japonica. The sequence goes on from NW_022758691.1 coordinate 653,894, forward strand.
TCAAAATGTCTATCTACTTTCAAATTTTGATTTTTAATTTTAAAAAGATCATGCGTGTGAACATGATTCCTATTGTATAGAAGATGAATGTGCATGTTAGTTTGTACGCAAGCTTGTCTTTGAGTCGTGTTAACCCACTGAAATCTATAAAAAAAAAAAAAATACTCTGCTATCAAAAAACGCCAAAGATTAAGTTAGTTCTACCTATATCTCTAAAAGCCTGGAAAGATTTTTAAATTTAGTAGACTCAAAATCGAGGTGGTTTGAGGCTTTACTTTACAGAATATAGCACTATTACGGTGGCTACTTGCCACCTGCTAATTTTCCCCACGGATTTTTTTCTACCTAGAGAGTTATTCCCCATGCTATTTCCTCCCATTTTTTCGATGCATTGTTCCTCCTAGTTTTCCTATTGATTTTTTTCCATCAGGTTATTTTAATTACACTTTATAAGAGAGAGAACATATTTTTTTTTTATTCTTTATTTTGTTTCCTCTATATCAATTAATTATTGTGTAGTCGTTGTAAGGTTACACTAAAAAGGCGTGCCGATGTTACAAAAGCGTTATTCAATCAATTGACTAATTGACTATTGATGCATTCGCAATACAATATTGATGAAGCCTAAATACACATTGTAGAAACGTTTTGAAAGTTTAAATCCGGATTTACATAAGAAATAGAGGAAAGAAAACAGGATATCTTTATAACATGTTTCCTCTTTTGGAATTTCGATATCACACCTATTTTCTAGTCGTTCTATATACACATATTTCTCTGAAACCGAAAGGTCCACTGATTAATCTCAGATAAGAAAGCATGGGC
>NW_022758691.1:655299-665273 GCF_011630105.1 Anneissia japonica
ATAAATTATTGCATACATGTAATATTTAAAGTAGAAAAACATTATAAATAAAGTGCAGAAAGGCATTATATATAAATAATGATTTTACTCAGTCATTATTTATAAACAATTGTTTTAACATCGTATTATTTATTTTGAAAGGTGTAGCAGCTGTCTCTTATACACATCTAGATGTGTATAAGAGACAGGTATTATTTCTGTACTACAGTACTTTTGCGGTCAATGCTCATTAGTGATTCTCCTCTACGATACGCCTACTTTTATTTCAAATTATGTGTTACGGTTGATGGTAGCAAATACGCCTATATCATTAAATATATTTCATTTAATTAATGTTATTTAATTTGTTTATCTATCAAAAAATTAGGTCAATTTATGTTTTATAAATTATGCGTATTATATATATTTTTAATGTTCATGTTACTAACGTTTATTATACACCGAATGCAATTTCTTAATGTTTAAACCAACTAGGATGTGAACAGAATATTAATAATTGTGTACGTATTCTTTGCTTAAAATTACAGAATTTGTTACCATATATTGTAACAAAAAGTAGAATTTGAAATTACCAAACACATAACGACTTGCTTAATTACCGGTACTCAAATAGTATCTTTTGGCCCGTGAGCCCAACTAAAAATAAATGTTGGCCATTTAAACAAATTAGGAATCAGGGGTGTAGTAGTATAACAGGATGGGTAGAAAGAGTGTCGAATGTTAGGAAAGGTTCACCATCGCAGCCTATTAATTTTTTGTTTGTTTGAGTAATGAATGTTTGTGTACATAGTTCGGATGCTCAAATTAAACATACATTAAAACTCCAATAGTACGTGGCTTTATTAAAAATATTTTTGTTTTTGTTTGTACCTGATATTGTCAACTGTAATAATGATGATAATTATAATAATAATAATAATCATAATAATAATCATAATAATAATAATAATAATCATAATAATCATAATAATCATAATAATAATAATAATAAAAATAATAATAATAATAATAATAATAATAATAATAATAATAATAATAATAATAATAATAATAATAATAATAATAATAATAATCTTTATTTGAATCTACACTTTACTACGAAGCTGTTTAAGGGACATGGTGATTTTTTTTAATTTTCCTAACCCGTACGTACGCCTTATTAAGGCGTACGTACGCCTTAATAAGGCGTACGTACGCCTTATAAGTCGTACGTACGCCTTATGGGTTATTAAGGCGTACGTACGCCTTATGTAACACGTACGTACGCCTTAGTAAGGTGTACGTACGCCTTATGTAACCCGTACGTACGCCTTAATAAGCCGTCAACTCAAAAATACTATAAGAAATGCAATTTTTCTCATGATTTTTACTCTTTTGCATTTGAATATGTAATAAAACTCACTTGAATAATGTAAATATTATCAATCTCATTAAATTTAGATTAGTGTTTAAAAAATAAAACAGAAAAAGAAAAACGATACAGTATTGAAATTCACAAAAAAGAAATTGAAAGAATAGAAGATGTTTTTAACCAGAAAATTGATTGATAGTTTAAATCAGTGACAGAACTTGCCAATGTCAACCACTAATACTTTCCATTAATATCTGTCTAAAGCACACCTCTCATCTAATTTTATCATTTTGTTTAATGATGTTTATACTTAAATCCTATTTTATATTTATTTTATTTGGCTAATAGGGTGGGCTGTTTTTGTACAAGCCAATAGGAACAACGAGCAACAGAGCCACCGACAAACGTTAAAAATAATCAATGATTGCTGGATTTTTTTTATTCTAATGACATAAATATTACCTGAATTGTGTTTATTGTTAGAAAATGTTTATTGAGATTACATTCAATTCAGTACCAGTACCAAATTGCGTAGTTATCGCCATGTTAATGGGTTTAGTCCTTATTTATAGAGTTATTCCTCCAGCTATGGTTAGTCGATATTTAGGAGGCCACTTAAATATAATAAACAGTGTGGTGATTTAAGGCCTGTTTATAGGCCTACTTGCAACGATAAATTTGTACACAAGGACGATTTGATAACGTTTATCATGTATACGATAACAAAATGACGTCATGATCATAGATAAAATCGTTGTTAATACTACGATTAGTAACTTTGGCATTAGTAAGTCGATTCCACTGAATGACCCAATAATTAAAAAGCTTATAATGTGAGAATAAATTCTGGGATGGCATGCTCCATTTGGTAAAGTACTTAAAATAATACAACTTTATCAGAAAAAAAGCCTTATCATAAGACATCAAGAATAGTAAGTTATGAAATATACGATTTCTTGTATCTGAATTTAATACGCCTTAATGAAAGAAAATGTCTACAATGTTACCAATTCTTCACCTTTGGAAAAAAAGAACAATTTTATTCACCAATCACACTTGTACTACATTTTCTTAATCTTACTTTCTTGCCTCTGTCTCTTTTCAGTCCTGATCTTTTTTTTTTTAATTTTTTTTTTAAATATGTGTTTTGTCATGTTTTTCTGCTTATCATATCTTCCAGGGACGGATCCAGTGGCTTTCACGGGGGCACGTGCCTTCCCATGTTTTGCATATATGCCTATTGCAATTAGCGCTCTCACTTATCTATTCTGAATATGTTGTGCCCTCCCCCGCCACTGTTTGGAAATTTCTGGATCCACCCCTATTTGCCTCTGATTCTATTTTTATTTGGAAGTTTTCTTTTATTAAAATATATTAAAGTACGAAAATAGATTATACTCTACAATAAGGCATTGCAATACAATTAATTATTACCAGACTTATTATTTTGTTAATATGAGTACAAAAACGTGAACCACGTAATTATGAATGCGGGTAATTGCAAAAGAAAAGATAATTTTCCCATTCAATTATTTTTTTTTCAATATTTGTTTAAAACATTTGAGGTAGTAGCTTATACCACAATAATACTCTTTCATTATTTTTTTAAATAAAATAAATAAATAAGCAAAGTTGAATTTCCAAACTCCTGTTGATTATGAATTTTTGCATACATGTAATATTTAAAGTAGCAAAACATTATAAATAAAGTGCAGAAAGGCATTATATATAAATAATGATTTTACTCAGTCATTATTTATAAACAATTGTTTTAACATCGTATTATTTATTTTGAAAGGTGTAGCAGCTACATGCCCCTCAAATTATAGACTAATCCCCTTATATGTAAGCAAACTTCTTGAAAGAGATCTTTATAATTGTTTACTATGATAATCTTCTGGGACAGGGTGGATTCAGTAATGTTCAATATGAATTTAAGAAGGGCCGGTGTCTCTGCGCTTGTTGAACATGACCATAAGCATCTAGAATCATCTCTTGAAGTTGCATATATTTTTTGATCTGCGTAAAACTTTCGATTCCGTACCTTTTCAATCTATGTTGAATCATTTTTATCGTATTGAAATTAATCGAGTAATTTTAAAATTATTAGGTCCTTACTTTGAAAATAGATTTCAGCATGGAATATTGGATAGATGCTATTCTGAATGGACACCTATTGTATCTGGAGTGCCATGGCTTGACCTGGGGCCCGCTCCTGTATATTGATAGTGTTACAAATTTACAATTCTCACCTCATTCTAAATTAACATTGTTTGCTAATGACATGCTATTAGATTCTCCCATATCATCCTCTACGACTGGCAATATTCAGAATGACATCGATCTATTTTGACATGGTAAACGACCAGTATCTGATGTTCAATATTTCCAAAACTGAATACTTACAAAATCTCATGTAAAGTAACTGAAAGTGTAAACTTATTTTATGTTGAAAATGTCTTAATTGAACAAGTATCTGGTTTCAACTATCTTGGAATTCATTATCAAGCCGATCTGACTTGCAACAACCATATTATTCATAACCTTACAAAACAGGCAAATAAAGTATTGGGTTTCATTTACAGACAGTTCGACATTGTCTGCGATTCTTATACATTAAAATAAATTATACATTACACTTGTACATCCTCGTCTTGAATATGCATACCCAGGGACGTAGCCAGGATTTTGAAAGGGGGGGAGCCGTTATGCGAATTACGTATATATGACCCCGGCGGGGTCAAGGGGCGGGCGAATCCCCCTGTGAAGTAGCGCACTCTGAACGTTCTTAGGACTGTTTGAGAGGATAAAGTGAAAATTGCAATAGACGCATTTTAAATAAGCGCAAAAATAATTATATAATGAATTCGAAAGAGAGGTGTACCGTGGAGGGACTTTCACAGACCGAGGAAGCACCCACCTCAGCCCCACCATGGTTGGGGCTGAGGTAATAAAATTTATGATTATGCATCTCTAGATGGCCGGAAATTACACTCTCGCACTTCAATTTGAATATATTTTTCCTTTTTTTCCTTAACAAAATGAAGGGGAGGGGGCTTTGAATCGACCTCTGCTCAAAACATTCTTTATCCAGAATAGTCATAATCACGAAAAATGTACATGAAAAACCAGATCACATCCTAAAAACAAACAGCAGTCACTAAGACATACATCAGGAGCCGACTCGATGGAGTTTAATGTCATTCCCAGTGAAGGGCACAGATCTGTTTTGAAAGGTGGAGGGGGAGGGCATTTTGTGAGTCGACACCCACCTCAGCCCCACAATGGTTGGAGCTGAGGTGAGAAAATTTGAGGAAATAGTACCTCTAGATGGCCAGAAATTACTTTTAGTAAAATTCATCACCATCACATCACCATTAGTCAAAATGAAGCGCCAAAAAAAATTCTCATGATCTTTTATCAGCGATTTTTGACAACCATAGAGATCTTATTAATGTATGTGTGTATCCCAGAAAACAAAGCTTAAAAACATTGTCTTTGAGTACCGGTATGTACTTTACATAGGCCTACTTCAAAAACGTGATTTCACAACCACCTCAGCCCCACCATGGCTGGGGCTGAGGTGAGAAAATTTGAGGAAATAGTACCTCTCGAGATGGCCGGAAATGACACTTTNNNNCCTTAACTTAGGCCTAATTATAGCTTACTAAGCTTTAACTATATATACTATATTATGATCAACAAATCACAACTTTTTTTCGCATTTAGCACAATTTTCTTCTCTTTTTATTGTTATTAATATTAATATCAATTATTACTATCGTCATTATCATCCTTGTTATTATTATTATTATTACTATTAGTAGTAGTATTATTAAACAAACATTTAAAGAAACTTGCAAAAGGATAAAAACGAAATTGAACCACAGTATCGCATTTCTATCTTAAAAGACCTGGCCTGAGATTTATGGATTTAAGATTTTTAATCACGCTTAGGCCTATGTGTTCTATTAGGCTTATGTATAGCGTGTACTGATGCATATTTACATGTTTAGAAGTATTCATTTTGAGTGATGCCAGGAAAGAATTTGTATTGGCTCAAGAATAAGCTTTAAAATTTTAACACTGTGTACAAAGGGGCGGGGGGAGCCGCGGCTCCCACGCCCCCCCCCTATACATCCCTATCCCCTGGATACGTCCCTGTGCATACCAATTTTTTTAATCCTTATGATATTCATATTTACAGATTTGAACGTGTTCAAAAATTTGCTTTGAAAATTATATGTAAATCTTGGAAAGAATCGTATGTCTCTCTTTGTTGTCTAGTTTATTATCGTTAAAAGATCGTCGTTCGTACTTAAAATTATGTTATGTTAATTCATTATATTCCTCCTAGTATCTTAGTTAATCCTAGACTGCGACCAACTCGTTTAAATCATACTTATTCCTTTGTTGTTCCATTTGGACGCACTCTGTCTTTCATATCATCATTTTTATCCATCTGTTATTTTACTTTAGAATAGTCTACCACAATCATTGGTAGACTCGAAATCTATATCCACCTTTAAACGAAATTTAATTGAACACTTTAAAAACTAAACCCCATTGCTGTCCTGTCCACGTTCTTTTTTTCCCTTTTTTTTAATGTTTGTTTTTAGCTTAAGCTTATTTAAGTGGTAGACTAATTATTAGCCACTAGTCAAACGACTATATGGCTGTCTTGCCTCCCAAGGTTGTGTACCGAACTTTCATAAATAAAATAAATAAATAAATAAGGAAAATCGCTCCATCAGTTATTTATATATAATTATTAGAAACAAAACTAATATGTATATAATGAAACAATTTTGAATTATATATTAAATAATGAATTATATATATATAATTTTGTTAAATAATGAAAGTACATTTGGCGCCTCATAAATCTGGTGATATATATTCTTTCTTTCTGTAAGTGATAGTTTCGCCTAAAAACAGAGACTTCAGCACCTTCTCCGTAACTTTTTTAAACGATGTATATCATATTTGGTTGTTGGTTTCCAAACTACCGTTCCATTTTTAATCCAAGATTAATCTTATTATTGACGTTTACAGCGGTGTAATCTGCTAAAATATCTTTTCCTCTGGTTAGCCTTCAAACATAACTTTATAACATTTCGTTACTGGCAGATGACTTAAAATCTGCACCAAAAGAAATCATCGTTGTTTAACAAAAATATGAATTGTCACCTGAAAAGTGACAAAAATCAAATAAAATAATTTAGGAATTAACTTGCTCATGCAAATTATTAAATTGAGCAGAGAAATTATTGAATATTAAAAATGTGTACCCTGAATTTTGTACTGAATATGATAAAATAACGGTACTAAATATAATTAAATTTAAAGCGTGTACGCTCGCTCGCGTTTCAGCTTAGCTGTTCTTCTCTTATGTTAGCTATAATTCTTTCCTTATATATCATTCTGGTTTCATTTCATTACTCTGTAAATTTAAAATCATGTATAATGCATACAGTGATCTGTAATTTGTTTGTTTGCACAGGACCGGCAAATCTCTACTGCAAGATATATTTTGTATGTTTTGAAACAAAAGCCCTCAAATTCAATATTTGTACCAACTATAAGATCAACTATAAAATAGATACACCCTCAAGCTATATTATCTATCTGAAATTACATCAACCTTATTGTCTGTCTCGCTTTATCTGCTGTTCGTTCCGCATCTTAGCCTGTTTTCTTTTGGTCTCTTCAATTAATTTAGGCCTATTCGACCTTTATTGAAATTGATTACTTGCTTTTTTTTACATATGTATCATTCTGGTTTCATTTCATTACTCTTTAAATTTAAAACCATTTATAATGCATACAGTGATCTGTAATTTGTTTGCAGAGGACTGACAAACCTCTACTGCAAGATAGGCCTATATGTATCAAATAATCAATGACACTGTAAGTATTTAGTGAAATAAATATACTGAAGTTACCTTATGTAATTATAATAGTCTGATCTTGTTTCTTCATATTAAATTTTATTTTTGGCCGATGCAGGTACCGAGCATTTTGCTTTCTAAATTTAATTAGTCATGCGTGGTAAAGAGTGAACACACTGCTGCTCACGGAGAGAATATTTTTGCTCTAAAATACAGATATTATCTGCTTACTAATTATATTCACTGTAAATAAAGCAGTTAACAATAACTCAAACAGGATCGGTAAAAGATGGCAACTAAAACAAGGACTACTACTAAAAATAAAGACTTACCAGTACAGGCCAAGCCTCTCGAAGTTGAGTCTGATGACGATTCGGTTGATATCTCAGGTGAGCGGGAACATCAAACGCTGGCTGATCAGCTAGGTAGATTGTCAAACCAAATGAACGCGAAGCTTGATAAGGTACTTGATAACCAAAAAGCATACAATAAAAGACTCACGAAACTCGAAAAGTCATTTAAAGACGTTGAAAAATCCGTTGAATTTTCTAACGAGACTGCAAACGAAACAAAGCTAGAAGTTAGACAACTTGAAAAGGAAATAAAAGATTATACAAACAAAATGGCTGAGTGTCATGAAAAAATGGCGGTAATGGAAAGTGACATTACCAAACAAAAACGATATTGTAGAAGTTTTAACCTTCGATTTGGTGGAAGTAAAGAGGAACCCCAAGAAAAAACGCAAGATATATTACAGGCTCTTCTTGAAAATCAACTTGGTCTCACAGGTATTATTATCGAAAACAGCCATCGAACGGGTAAACGTCAACCTGACAAGCCAAGACACATCATAGCCAAGTTTCTATACCGGCAACAGAGGAATCAAGTGCTGATTGAAGGTAAAAGAAAATTCAGGAACAAAACATCTAATATTTTCATAACGGAAGACTTACCTGAAGCATATATGAAGAAAAAACGGGAACTATCCGAAATAATGGCGCAGGCATACGCTGACAACAGAAAACCTGTCTTTAGAAATGGCCAACTTTTCATTGACGGTAAGCCATATAAAAGTCAATCTAAATTAAAGTGAATGGCAATATATTGTCATAATATATAAATAAACACACCTACATGCGGATCTACTCGCACAATAGTAAACAGTGAATGATGATGTCACCATCCATGAATCTTGACCTGAAAGTTTGATTTTGATTTGGTCAACACCTGAGCCGTAGAGCTGATTTAGTGCTAATGTAGTTTTGCTACACCGTGATACAAATAACTGAAAAAGACAGCACACTCGGTAATATTAAGCATAATATTTTTATCACTACATTAAGTATGGTAAATACTTATTGTGATGTGTAATTCTTCCAGCAGACCTACATTTGTACAGGTTTTGATGTCTAATATTTCTAACTATCGACCAATTTCTCTTCTTCCATGTTTTCCAAAGGTTTTTGAACAACAGATTGATTGACTTTTTAAATGTGCATAATATTCTTCACCCCAATCAATATGGCTTCCGCAAAAACTAGTTAACCGATCATGCATTATTGGATATCTGTAATAAACTTTCTACAGCCTTGTCTGCAAATGAACATACCTTTGGAGTTTTTATGGATCTATCGAAAGCCTTCGACACTATTAATTATAACATTCTTATATCCAAACTTAACCATTATGGTATAAGAGGACTCCCACTTTCTTTACTTTCAAATTACCTTTATGACAGAAAACAGTATATTACATATTATTTGCAGATGATACTAATATTTTCTTTCTCATAAAAATAAAAATACTTTATTCGATATACTTAATTATGAATTAACAAATATTTTAGATTGGTTCAAAGTAAATAGATTATCGTTAAATATTGATAAAACTAAATTTATATATTTTTGTAACCAAAGAAAAAATCCCAAGTTGACTAATAACTTTAATATTAAAATTGATAATTTACTGATAAAAGAAACTGATCATACAAACTTTCTTGGCGTCGTAATTGACTCTCAACTAAATTGGAAACAACACATAACAAAAATATCCAATCAGGTATCAAAAAATGTAGGCGTAATACGGAAACTCCAGCATAGTTTCCCATCTAACATTTTATTTTCTTTATACAACACAATGGTTCTTCCTTATTTATCGTACTGTAATTTGGTATGGGGTACGGTAACAGACAAACACCAACAACTATGTCCATGAGTTAGCACCGAAACAACAAAATTAGATCAACTCTTTAAATTACAGAAAAAACACTTAGAATTTGTTCCAAGTCTAATTCTTTATCACATACTAAACCACTTTTTTTTTACATTTAAAACTTTAAATATTTTTTACATTAATAGGCTTCAAACTGCAATATTTATGTATAGATACGCTAATAACTACCTCCCAGAATCATTTAACAATTACTTTAAGAAACATGGTGAATTACACAATTACCATACACGTACCTCTAATGATTATATTTTGTTCAAATGCCAGACAAATTTTAGCCGTAATTTTGTTAATTTTAATGGACCTAAAGTGTGGAATTCTCTTGATCAAAATCTTATAACTGCACCATCTGTTTTAATTTTTATATCAAACTACAAAAAACATCTAATATCAAATTACTCTGCGTCTTAATAATTATATAAATAAAAGAACGTTAAGTGAACAATTTTAAATGTGTAGCAACTACTGTTGTTTTTTTTTTTTGTTTCCTTTTTTTAAAAGAA